>NC_071116.1:10165000-10465000 GCF_024256425.1 Clarias gariepinus | reverse complement strand
CAATCCACATGGCATTCACCGCCTTATGCATTGCTATGAAGACTGTCCTCATGAACTGGAAAAATAGAAATAATCTTAATATCAACCAATATAGAGATCGTTTGTTAGACTATATTAGTCTTGACATGGCATCTGCTGCCACATTAGATCAATCTCTCTAGGCTCCTTTGATCGGCTCCCATTACCTAGTGCGGGTGGGGGCCGCAGTTCTGTCCGGTTTTGGTCTTGGTTGCTGATGCGGCGGGGGACATGCGGGCCTGATTTACTGCGAATCATACAGATGTTGGTTGTGGCTGCAATTTCTCTGTTGTTGTGTCCTTTGTTGTTTTCTCTTTTTTTTCTTCAGCAGGTACGGAAGCAGATTCTGACTATATCCCCCCCCCGCTGCTCTCATTTTTTGTAGTATAGCTCATATTTTTAGAAGAGGCCTAGTTAATTAGTAACAATCCAGAGCTCAGGCCAGGAAGCAAACAGACAGGCTAAACCAACCGTCTGCTAGCTGCATACTGTAGAGTCGGCACTCAGGGTTCATCATATTAAGACTGTGTCTGTTTCCCGAGCTAAACACAAATTTAGAAAGACCCAGAAAGTCTGTTTTAGTAATTTAATTAACATAGATACCACAAACTCGGATCACACTAAATGTGCAGCCGGCACCTCTGATCTGAAGATCTTCTTCTTTGTCTTTCGGCTGTTCCCTTTCAGGGGTCGCCACAGCAAATCATTTGCCTCCATCTAACCCTATCCTCTGCATCCTCTTCTCTTACACCAACTAACTTCATGTCCTTTCTTACTGCATCCATAAATCTCCTCTTTGGTCTACCTCTAGACCTCCTGCCTGGCAGTTCCAACCTCAGCATCCTTCTACCAATATATTCACAATCTCTCCTCTGAACATGTCCAAACCACCTCAATCTGGCCTCTCTGACTTTATCTCCAAAACATCTAACATGGGTTGTCCCTCTGATAAACTTATTCTTGATCCTATCCATCCTTGTCACTCCCAAGGAAAACCTCAACATCTTCAGCTCTGCTACCTCCAACTCTGCCTCCTGTCTTTTCTTCAGTGCCACTGTCTCTAAGCCGTAGAGCATTGCTGGTCTCACCACTGTCCTGTACACCTTTCCTTTCATTCTCGCTGATACTCTTTTATCACACAACACACCTGACACTTTTCTCCACCCATTCCAACCTGCCTGTACCCGCCTCTTCACCTCCTTTGAACACTCTCCGTTGCTCTGGACCGTTGACCCTAAGTACTTAAAATCCTGCACCTTCTTTACCTCTGCTCCCTGTAGCCTCACCGATCCTCCTGGGTCCCTCTCATTTACACACATGTATTCTGTCTTGCTGCGGCTAACCTTCATTCCTCTGCTTTCCAGAGCATACCTCCACCTCTCCAAATTTTCCTCCACCTGTTCCCTGCTCTCGCTACAGAGCACAATGTCATCTGCAAACATCATAGTCCATGGGGACTCCTGTCTTACCTCATCTGTCATCCTGTCCATCACCAGAGCAAACAAAAAGGGGCTTAGAGCCTTGATGCAGACCCACCTTCACCTTGAACTCTTCTGTCACACCTACAGCACATCTTACCACTGTCCTACAGCTCTCATACATGTCCTGCACTGCTCTAACATACTTCTCTGCCACTCCAGACCTTCTCATACAATGCAACTCCCTGTTACCTTCTCTGTACTTCTCCGCCAGGATCCTCAAAGCAAATACTGCATCTGATGTACTCTTTTTAGGCATAAAACCATATTGCTGCTCACAAATGCTCACCTCTGCCCTTAACCTAGCTTCCACTTCTCTTTCCCACAGCTTCATTGTCTGGCTCATTAGCTTTATACCTCTATAATTGCCACAGCTTTGCACATCTCCCTTGTTCTTAAAAATTGGCACCAATACACTTCTCCTCCATTTCTCTGGAATTCTCTCACTCTCCAAGATCTTGTTAAAAAAAACTTGTCAGAAACTCTACTGCCACCTCTCCTAAGCACTTCCATACCTCCACAGGTATGTCATCAGGACCAACAGCCTTTCCACTCTTCATCCTCTTCAACGCCCTTCTCACCTCACTTCTACTAATATTTGCTACTTCCTGTTCCACAACAACAGTCACCTCTTCTACTCTTTGTTCTCTTTCGTTTTCCTCATTCATCAACTCCTTAAAGTACTCCTTCCATCTTCCCATCACCCTCCTGGCATCTGTCAGTACATTTCCATCTCTATCTTTAATCACTCTAACCTGCTGCACATCCTTCCCATCTCTATCTCTCTGCCTTGCCAACCTGTACAGATCCACATCTCCCTCCTTACTGTCTAGCCTAGCATACAATTCCTTATATGCTCTTTGTTTGGCCTTTGCCACCTCTACCTTTACCTTACTCTGCATCTCCCTATACTCCTGTCTACTCTCTTCAGTCCTCTCAGTGTCCCACTTCTTCTTAGCTAGCCTCTTTCCCTGTATACACTCCTGGACTTCCTCATTCCACCACCAAGTCTCCTTGTCCACTTTCCCCTTACCTGATGATACACCAAGTACCCTCCTACCTGTCTCCCTGATCACATTGGCTGTAGTTGTCCAGTCAACTGAAAGCCCCTCCTGACCACCCATAGCCTGTCTCAACTCCTCCCTAAAGACTTCACAACATTCTTCCTTTCTCAGCTTCCACCACTTTGTCCTCTGCTCTGCCTTTGTCCTCTTCGCCTTCCTCAGCACCAGGGTTATTTTACACACCACCATTCTGTGTTGTCTGGCTACACTCTCCCCTACCAACACTTTGCAGTCACTGATCTCTTTCAAATTACAACGTCGACACAAGATGTAGTCGACCTGAGTGCTTCTGCCTCCACTCTTATATGTCACCCTATGTTCCTGCCTCTTCTGGAAGAAAGTATTTACTACTGCCATTTCCATCCTCTTTGCAAAGTCCACCCCAATCTGTCCTTCTACATTCCTGTCCTGAAGACCAAACCTGCCCATCACATTTTCATCACCTCTGTTCCCTTCCCCAACATGTCCATTGAAGTTTGCACCAATCACCACTCTTTCACCTCTGGGGGTGCTCTGCATCACTTCATCTAACTCAATCCAGAATTTCTCCTTCTCTTTTAACAGTGAAGATCCTACCTGTGGGGCATAACCACTAACAACATTGAACATTATCCCTTCAATTTCCAGCTTCAGACTCATCACCCTATCTGATACTCTCTTCACCTCTAGAACATTCCTTACAAACTCCTCTTTCAGAATAACTCCTACTCCATTTCTTTTCCTATCCACACCATGGTAAAACAATTTGAACCCTGATTCTAAGCTTCTAGCCTTGCTACCTTTCCACCTGGTCTCCTGGACACACAGTATATCCACCTTCCTTTGGATCATATTAACTAACTCTCTTCCCTTCCCTGTCATGGTCCCAACATTCAAAGTCCCTACTATCTCTTCTAAACTCTTGCCTTTCCTCTTCTCTCTCTGCTTTCGAACACGCCTTCCTCCTCTCCTTCTTCGACCAACAGTAGCCCAATTTCCACCAGCACCCTGTAGGTCAACAACACCAGTGGCGGTCGTTGTTAACCCGGGCCACGACCGATCCGGTATGGGAATTATATTCGTGATTCGCATCATTGATTTGGCAAACGTTTTACGTTGGATGCCCTTCCTGACACAACCCTCTGCAACAACCCCCCCCCCCCGTGGTTGCATTAATCTCTGATCTGAAGATAGGACTTAAATTTTATATCTCTCGCATCAAAAGCAGTTATTGTTAATTAAATTATCACGGATAAGGAGTTTGATATATATTTGTAACGTTTAGATTTAATTTTATCACTAGTTACAAAGCAACAGGGTCGTGAATCTAAATACGGGTTTAATACCAACGCTTCCGGTATTGCGGAAGTAAAGACGCGACACAATAACAAATACTATACCAAACCGAAGTGTATTATACAAAACAAAACCAACAAACAAACAAACAAGGTCCACCAAAACCAATATATACAAATATACACAAATGTAAACAAAGGATGTGATGTATGCGGGTGTGTGTGTGTATGTATGAAAGTCTGTGTTATTGCACTGTGTGAAATGGTGTACGGGAGAGATGGCTCGGCCTCACCGGTAAAGATGTTGTATCTGGGAGCACGAGAAACGGAATGAGAGGTGAAATGTAAGTGTCCACAAAGATTAATCCAACCAGGGAAAAGTAATCCTTCGAAAGTAACAAACAAACTCTCTCTCTTACAAAGTGGGTCCTTGTAGAACTGTGCTGAGGGTTTCTAGCAGCTCTGGGCTGGGCAGTGGTCTGATCTCCATATAATTCTCGCCTTGCTTAATAAAGTTGAGCAGATCCGCTGTCTCTGAAGCGTCACCAAAGGCTAAAAACTGTTTGTTGTACCTTTGCTGTGATTGGAGTGCCGGGAGAACGTAGACCAGGAGATTGGGGAGATGCAGGGGTGTAGGCCTGTAACCTGTGGATGGTGGGCGTACTAGTGAGACGCAGTTTCTTCATTTGGCTTTCCCAGATAACGTCATGTCACAGAAAACAGTCAGTGACAGCTCTCTCCAGTTTCTCGAGGGCCTCTTGGCAGTAACGCTCCCGCCCTTCTAAGCTAGCGTCCACTGCTTGCTAATGAAAACTGTTTTTTCTGCTTATACTGTTGTTTATGGATTGTCTAAAATCCTGCTCCAACGTGCTCACTTTATCTTTAAGAGCCACTAAATCCACTTTGCATTGATGCCACATGAGCAACCCTATCATCATCAACATGTTTATCTGTTATATACAGTGAACTAATCAATGAAGTTATTTCAGCTGTAGGGTTACGGCGTGTCACAAATGCATCATCTATATTATCCAGTAAATTACTAGTAACAGCCAAGTCTGCCTTTCTGGAACCACTAGCATTAGTGTTAGTGTTATTAGCGTCCATTTTGCTCTGCCAAAACACACAAAACTGGAAAATACCTGAACACACCGATTCCCCGTACGTATTTATACTTTTCATTTCATACTTTCACAATAACACGGACCTGGACATTCATACATATGCACCCACACACACGCATACACTACTGACATTGTTTATATTTGTATATATTGTTTGGTTGGTGCACCTTTTTCGTTTGTTTGTCTTTTTCATTTAACACTAGAAGCGGCACGCCAGTGTCACCTAATTATAACGCGGTTCAGCGGTCAATTGACCGCTTATTGTTTTGAATGGGAAGCTGTTGCTGACACACAATGATTGCTAGATGGCATGTACATGCATGTTATTCACAAGTTCTGACACGTATCTTTCTCGTTACACATGGTTACTCACGACTCCAGATGTCCGTTAATTTCTTTGTCTCTTGTTTTATTTTCAACATCAAAGTACAATGGTTGTTACAGTTTCTTGCATAAATCCACTGTAGTCACGACAAGTCGTTTGCTGTGTTCTGTAGCTTAAGGTAGATTACGGTTACAAACACTTATTTTCTGTACCTTTTGGCTTAAAGTATTATGGTCAAAAGCTTGTGTTCTCCACATTTCCGTATCTTGGACAACAACTGAACTCTCAAGAGAGTGCCATAGTTTTGCAAAAATACTTGCAAAACATCAGCATACATTGGAGGGAACTTCTGAGGTGGTCAGTGATTGATGGCACGGTCGTTCGTTGGGGGTGGGGGTTGTGATCACACCTACAGTTCTTTTGTTCTAGGCTGTCGGTCAAATATCTCTCCACTTGAAATGGAAGCACAAAATGGAAGGACAACATGCAAGGGATTTCAGCATCTCGACGCACAGTATACTAAGCTGTTTATAAAGTAGACACTTTGTTTTTTCATTTTGTAATCTTTCTCGTGTTTACCTTGTACTGTACAATGTATATTCATTTTTTAATGAATTACTGTAAATAAACTAAATATGCTGTTGATTTACCAGAAAGGACTTTTCAGTTTTTTGTGTGCTAAACTAAACTTCAGGGTCAAGTAATAGCGATTTTATTTGAAAAGTATATATACTATGTGTTTGTTTGGCACAAAAATGTGGGGAAAGATTAAGAAACACACTGAAGCGGAATTTGAACGAAACAATGTTGATAAGTTCAAGCTTAGATTAATATATAAACTGCTTCAAAGTCTTTCCACTCCGTGACCGCTGAGTGTGGATACAGATCAAACTGTTACCCTCTTGTACTTCTTGTTACTGCGCTGCCCCCTCTTGCCCCTAACTAGAGCTGGCCTCCATTATATATACACACACACACACACACACACACATATATAGCATGCATCTTTATACATTTGGAATCTGCATCTACATTTTCTGTTACATGTATAGAATTAGTTTCAGCTGAAACTCATGATCAATGGTGTTAGGGTACTTATGTAGTGATAATTAGTTTCTGCCAAATCACTAAAACTAACAATGGACTATGAGAGGTGGTTGGAAGGTGTTACTCTGAATATAAACAAACAAAATACAGCTTTTTTTCTCAGGGGTAATTGAAAAGTAAAGTTGTTCAGCTGTTTAGTGTCACTATGCAGATGTTACACTCAGTGTAGTTACCGAAATCTGTGATTTAGTTCTCATTGAGTGTCCACACATCACTTCCACATTTCCCTCACTTTTATTACATGATTCTTATGTAAGCATAAACAGTGAAACATTCCGCAGGTTTATAATACACCGCGGCCAAGTGAACCACGTTCCTGCCGATTGGGCGCGTGGTCCGTTGCCTAGCAACACTGAACGGAACGAGGCATAATCGTGGTGTTTGCTTCGGTTATGACATAGCATAGTTTATTATTTGCCGTGGTAGATCTGATTTATTCAAACACAATAATAAAGCTTTATATCCTCAGGAGGGGTCATTAGATTGTTTTAGAGATAATTTCACGTAAGCTTCAAACAGAATAAACAAACTAATGAATTTTCCCAAAACGTTATAAAATTAAGTAAAGCGAAATCCCCTAAATCTCCTTATAAAATATTGATGATTATCAACGCCAGAATAAATGACGAATTGTCGATATTTCACGAAAGCATATATATATATATATATGGATATATGGAATGAAACCTGAGATAGTTACATATACACACTGAATGACGCATAGATAGTATGCACAATCCCTTGCGCCATCTGCTGAGAGAAATAAGAATCGCAGGTTGGAAAAGGCAGGAAACGGCATGACCGGCGCGCAGCTGTCAGCGATTTCACGTGAATTACGAGCAAAATGGCTTTATACTGGCTTTTACTGGTGCGATTTTGATAATGTAAGCATACAGGGTGATTAAGCTCACAGATCTAGGAAAAGTCATGAAAGGAGGGTCCTGGAATTTGATCGAGTCTAAAGTATTATTTTTTTAAACCCCATTGCAGTTAAATGACCGCTGCTTGGCGCTTCTAGTGTTAATACACTTTGGGTTTGTTTAGTAGTTGTTGTTGTTTTTACGTGTCTTCCCTTGCTCCACAAAGATTGCACAACACCGGGAGTAAGTATTATTAGCCCATATTTAGATTTAAGACCCCGTAATAGTGTAATTAGCTCTAAAATGAAACCTGAGCATTACAAAGTTAAGGAATATATTGCCACTAAGTCATATATTTGACTTTTGGATTCTTGTAACGCCTTTTTGTATGGTTGTTTAACTATAACTGTAACGCCTTTTTGTGTGGTTGTTTAACTAGGTGCATAAACAAGCTTCAGTTAATTCTATTCAATAAATTTTTTTTATATAGCGCTTTTAACAATGGTCATTGTCTCAAAGCAGCTTCACAATAATGAAATAGTAATGAATAAATAATAAATAATGAAGAAATATTTGGAAGTGTGTATGTGTGAAAAATATGTGTCTAGATAATTATGAGATGAATGAAATGTATGAAATAATGAATGATGAAATGTCTCTGATGAGCAAGCCAAGGGTGGCAATGGTGGCAAGGAAAAACTCCCTGATATGGCAATAGGAAGAATCCTTGAGAGGAACCAGACTCAATCAGGGAATCCATCCTCATTTGGGTGATAACAGATAGAAATATATCTGCATGTGTGTTGTGCAGGTGAAAGTTCAATATAACAGAAGTTATTTAAATTAACACCAGTTCAGCACAGGGAGTCAGTAGGTGCAGAGGGCAAATGGGGTCTGGGTCTCTGGAAGCACAGGAGCAGCATGTGTAGCTGAGAGAATTAGCGTAGTTGCCACTCAGGATAGGTGTACTTGAGTATGAGGTTATGGGATGAGTTATGTGCCAGATTAAAGAGATGCGTCTTGAGTTTACTTTTAAATTGGGAGACCGTGTCTGCTCCCCGAACACTGTCTGGGAGGACATTTCGAAGCTTTGGAGCTAAACATGAAAATGCCCTACCCCCTTTTGTAGATTTTAAAATTCTGGGAACTACCAAAAGTCCGGAGTTTTGTGATCTTAAGGAGCGTGGTGGATTGTAGCATATCAGAAGACTGGTTAATTATGTGGGAGCTAAACCATTTAAGGCCTTGTATGTAAGTAATACTATTTTGTAATTAATTCTAAACTAAACAGGTAGCCAGTGCAGGGATGATAATATCGGGGTTATATGATCATATTTTCTGGATCTAGTGAGAACCCTGGCAGCTGCATTTTGGACTAATTGAAACTTGTTTATTGAGGGTGCAGGACAGCCACCTAGTAATGCATTACAATAGTCCAGTCTGGAGGTCATGAATGCATGAACTAGCTTTTCTGCATCAGATACGGATAGGATGCTCCTAAGTTTGGCAATATTTGTAAGATAGAAAAAGGCTGTTTTTGTAATATTGGAAATATGATTTTCAAAGGACAAGTTACTGTCTAATGTTACGCCCAGGTCTTTAACTGTTGAGCTAGTAGTAACAGTACATCCTTCTAAGCGCAAGCTGAATTGTGAAAGCTGTTGTGTGCTGGTATTTGGGCCGATAAGTAATATCTCCATCTTATCTGAATTTAGTAAAAAAAAGTTATTGATCATCCAATCTTTTATGTCCTGGACACACTCAGTTAATCTAGACAACTTGGGTATTTCGTCTGGTTTGGTTGAGATATATAATTGGGTATCATCAGCATAACAATGAAAACTAATCCCATGTCTTCTAATGATGTTACCCAAGGGAAGCATGTATATTGAGAACAGCAGAGGTCCTAAAACTGACCCTTGTGGGACCCCATATTCCACATTTTCCATTCAGATCTAAAAAATAGTATAGATCAGACAGGTATGATCTAAACCATTTTAATCCCTGCCCCAGAATATACAGTAGTTACTCAATTGGAATGGTTATTACCGTCGCGCTCACCGCCGTGTAAAAACGTCAGCAGCCAAAATAAATCAGTTGCATTTCAAAGTTGTTCGTAAAATGGCAGCTGGGTGGCGCAAAGTGACATTTTCGCTGCTTGCGGTAAATACAATAGTAACTATTATATAGCAAATCTCTATATCTGTTTATTGTTATTTAAGTTCTGGATTATTTCAGGTACTTTAAACACATTGTTGGGTTGCTCATGTTGGCTCATATGAGATGTAGTTTACAAATGAACACCTGGTAGGGTTATTTTGACCCAACAACTGGTTTATTCATTACTCTTTCGTTTCTCCAAATATCATCCTGCAAAATGTTCGAAATATTTCTGTTATTGTGTCACAGGTGTAGTTTTAAGAGTTGTTTAGGCAGGAATGCGTGTATATACAGCGCAAAACCCCCATCAGTTATTAAAGATAGCATCTATTTAGAAAAAATGCCCCAGCAATTTCGGAGCTTCAGGAAATCTCCCGGCACTCTGCGCATAACACTGGGCTAACTCATGTCGGAAAGAATCTATAAACGGTTTCTAAACGTGGGCTATTGTTTTTTACTTATAATATTTGTTATTTTAATTTAAATGAGGTTTGGGCTCAGGACTACGATTCGGCATTGTAATCCTCCTCTTTAATTTACTCCGTAGTCTAAATCAGCACTCAGCCGCATGCATAAAGTTTTCCAGAGCGCACCGGCAGAAGTATACTAATGATTATGAAAACGTCAGGAAAACAGCAAGCAGACTGACTCTGACCATTTAAAAAAACTTTTGCGTTCATTTTCTGTTCGCGCTCAAGTTCACCAAAAACAATACAGAACCGCGCACCTTATTTGCTTTCAAACATTTACAAAATCATTAAGTTTTTTTCGTTATTGTGAGTGCGCTTAAATAAAAGTTGAGTCTTATAAAGGCCATGTAGTCTTATACAGTTTTATTATATAGATTTTGCACATTAATCTGACAACAGTTTTTTCAGCCTGTCACAGCGTGCGCCCAAATCAATATCGCTCCTTGCTCACTAGTTAGGCGGCCTCCCCTTCAGACATGCGAAGCAGCGGGACCGCGGAATTACACACGACTGGTGAGCTATCCTTGCTAATGGGGGGTTTGTTGGGCTACAGTGAATTTTACTACGCACGTGCAACAACGCGGAAGGGCGGCATGCAAGCGGGGCAAATGGAACGCGCTACTATAAATTCAAAGAACACAAAAAATGAGATGACACAAAACCCTACACGCTTCATTTCTAATTACACGTGATAAAATCTAAAGGCTCACTGTGTTAACATTTATTGTGCTTAAATTTGATCCTAATAAGATTTAATTTAATTTGAATTCTAGAACAGTGGCAGCTGGAACACCTAAAACAGATGCAGGATTATTTTTTATATTCTAAATAAAAATGCTTTTTTTTTTTTTTTACTTGCAATATTTGTTAATTTATTTTAAATGGGGTTTGGTCTCCGGAATGTTAAGCATCATGATCCTCTTCTTTACTTTCCTATGTAGAATCAGCGCTTAATCGCACGCAAGTTTTGTGAATTCGTTTAATGTTTATAGTAAATAATGACCCACATTGCGCTGTACCAGAGACTTTAAACAAGGACACTAGAATTCCGCCCTTTGATTTCCGCACTGAGGACAGCGCGAGAAAGAGCTGCGCAAGCATCTTCAATCCCGCACCGTGCCCACCTTCGCAGCCCCGCTGCCGAAGAGGAAAAGGCTGCGAGGACGTTTGTGTTAAGTTTTTGCGTCAGCGAGGACTCTCGCCGGCCATCGACAGCGGGAGAAGTGCCATCACGAGGAAGTGTGCAGGAGCACTGCCTCTGCGTGCTCAGTTCTGCCACTCCGTGCACCGACACTTATCGTCAGCTGTGTGCTCGCATGCCAGTGTGGCACAGCCCCCGGAACTTCACATGCACAACCTTTATCCCATTCTTTCCATTCTCCCTCCTTTAACACTTTCCTTCCCCATTTTACCTAAATAAATTACCCTTTTCCCATAAGACCTCGTCTCGGTTCTGTGCTTCATGGTGCCGCCCGTGCAACATGGTTCGAACCCGTTACAGATCATAACAGTCTACTGCATTTCATTCTCATAATAACGCAAAAACACAAGCGGGGCTGAAGGACCGACATCAGCTGACGCAGTAGAACGTCCTGACAATGTTTTAATTTCATGGTCATTTATTTCAGTTAATAAATCTACTACAAATTTAAAGAACACAAGATATAAGACGACACAAAACCCTACACGCGTCTTTTTTAATTACACATGATAAAATCTAAAGGCTCACTGTGTTAACATTTATTTTGTTTAAATTTGATCCTAATTAAATTTCATTTCATTTGAATTCTACATTTGTACTGTAATTTTAGTTCTGTGATTATAAATTTGTTTAACTACAATGTTTTACTTAATTATATCCGCTACTAAGTGCAGTTCTAAAACTCCGTGTCTCATTAATCCAGCAGAGAATGCACTAAGGCATGTGTCACAGTCAGGCCAGGCTCCGAACTTAATCCAACACAGCGCCCTTTATCGCCTGAGTACTAACCACCACCACCTGTCCGTAATCAGTGTAAACGCATAAAGACCACACACCACACCTCAGTCAACGTCCGGGCTCGTACCCATGAGTGAGGACCCAACGTCTAACGTTTCAAGTAAGAAGATTAATACTTACCTGTTTATTTACCTTATACCTCTGCTTTCTACAGCGTTCCAGTCACGGTCCCTGAGCGTGGAGCTCCGTTTACTGTGGTGTGTGAGTCTTAGTCGGCGACCGCCAGTTCCAGGTTTCCAACGCGGTATAATTCAATATCCCTTCGCGAAAGATAGAAGTGACGGTTAACAGATTCCGGCCCTAGGTGCTAATCGGCTAAAGCCTTCTGTCCTGAGGTTACGTACTCTGAATTAAATAAAACCTGCTTATCTTGATACTTACCCCTGTGTGGAGTCCTACTTTGTTACAGAAGCCCGGACCCTACCAACACATCAAGATGAGCGAAACCGACCCATTACGGGAGCTGGTGAGTCTACTCCGGCAAGCGATGCTAACACCGCCGCCGCCATCACCGGCCGCAGCCACCGCTGCCACCGCGGCTTCTTCGGCGCCCCCAGTGGCCAGCCCAATGGCCCGACCAGCGCCCTTCTCCGGCACGGAGGGGAACTGCAAGGGATTTCTGCTACAGTGCTCACTAACCTTCAACCTACAGCCATCCCTGTACCCGACCGATAAGTCTAAAATTGCCTATGTAATTTCTCTCTTATCTGGACAGGCATTACAGTGGGCCGAGGCAATCTGGTCGCACGGTGGACCTTTAATCGAGTCATACGAGCTCTTCATGGATCATTTCAAGGAGGTCTTTGAGCGATCCGACAGCGAGGTGTCGGCTGGAGAGCAACTATATCATCTTACCCAAGGTACTCTATCGGTACAAGAATATGCATTACAGTTTCGCACTTTGGCAGCAACGAGTGGATGGAACGAGAGTGCTCTCCTAACCACCTACCGTCAGGGGCTGGAACCCGTTCTCCGACGCATGTTGGCCACCTACGATGATGACATGGGGTTAGAACAGTTCATTCAGCTCTCTATTCGCTGTTCAGTACGACTTGCCTCATGTCCAACCAACTCCGGAAACGAAGTCGTCCCAGTGGCTGGATCACAGAGAAGGGTAGCAACTCCAGAACCCAAGGATGAACCAATGGTTCTGGAAAAAGGAAGGATAACATTGGCGGAGAGGAATCGACGGCTGTCCCAGGGTCTCTGCCTGTACTGTGGCGACACGGGACATCTCAGAGCCGAGTGCCCCATCCGACCATCTCGCGCTGTGGTGAGTTCGATTTTAACTAAAATTGAAAAACTACAACCTCTAACCACCAATGTGAACCTCACTTCTGGTCATGTGTCGGTTTCAGTGGCAGCCCTACTCGACTCGGGGTCAGCCGGCAACTTTATCTCCGGGGAATTATGCCGATACCTCCGGCTCAAGACCAGTCCGACCGAAAAAACTTACCAGGTCCAGGCCATAACTGGAAAGCCCCTATCCAAAGAGTCTGTGCATCTACTGGCCGGACCCGTCAAACTTCAGATTGGCCTTCTCCATCAGGAGGAGATCCAGTTGTTAGTATTAGAAGACTCCACCTCTGCCGTCGTCCTGGGTCGACCATGGTTAATCCAACACGATCCGATCTTGTCATGGACCACAGGTGAAGTGCTGAGATGGGGAGAACGATGCACGACTACATGTTTCCCAACACTACCAGTAAAGCCTCAACCATTACCAATCCAGACCACCTCCATCGAGAGCCCCATTGAACAACAATCCGAGAGTGTGCCGCCGCAATACTCCTCCTTCGCGGACATCTTCTGCCCCAAAAGGGCAACTCAGCTGCCGCCCCATCGACCTTGGGATTGTGCCATCGACCTGATCCCAGGAGAACCACTGCCCCGTGGACGTATCTACCCTCTGTCTCTCCCCGAACAAAGTGCCATGGAGAACTACATCTCGGAGGCAATGCAACATGGCTACATTCGCCCCTCAACGTCACCAGCAGCCTCCAGCTTTTTCTTCGTGGCAAAAAGAGGAGGTGGATTACGTCCCTGCATCGACTTCCGTACCCTCAACCACGCCACAGTCAAGTTCCGATACCCATTACCCCTAGTTCCAGCAGCTCTCGAATGTCTCCGTGACGCAAACATCTTCACGAAACTAGACCTTCGGAGCGCCTACAATCTGGTGCGAATAAGGAGGGGAGACGAGTGGAAGACAGCCTTTGTGACACCTACAGGTCACTATGAATATCTTGTGATGCCATATGGTCTGGTCAATGCCCCCGCAGTCTTTCAGAACTTCATGCATGAAGTACTCCGAGAATTCCTTCACAGATTCGTCATAGTATACATTGACGACATTCTCATATTCTCCAAGTCAGAAGGACAACATCGACATCATGTTACCCAGGTACTCCAACGTCTTCGAGAGTTCCACTTATTTCTGAAAGCTGAAAAATGTTCCTTTCACCAGCCCTCGGTACAGTTTCTGGGCTACGTCATCGACCAGAACGGAGTGAAGATGGACGCGGAGAAAGTAGCAGCCATAACCACATGGCCCCAACCTACTACCGTCAAAGAGCTACAACGTTTTTTAGGATTTGCCAACTTTTACAGGCGGTTCATCAAGAGTTACAGCACCACAGCAGCCCCTTTGACTTCCCTCCTCCGCGGCAAACCCACATCATTGAAGTGGACTCCCGAAGCCATCGCAGCATTCCAACACTTAAAACAAATGTTCACTTCTGCTCCCATCCTTGTCCACCCTAACCCCAAACTGCCATTCGTGGTAGAAGTGGATGCATCAACCGTCGGAGCGGGAGCCATTCTCTCCCAACAGCAAGGAGAACCGCCCACCTACCATCCATGTGCATTCTTTTCACGCAAGTTCAGTCCGACGGAAGTAAACTATGACATTGGCGACCGAGAATTACTAGCTATTAAAATGGCATTGGAGGAATGGAGACATTGGCTGGAGGGGGCAGCCCAACCATTTCTAGTCCTCACGGACCACAAAAACCTACAATACTTGAGGGAGGCAAAACGGCTAAACCCACGACAAGCTAGATGGGCCATGTTCTTCACTCGGTTCGATTTTAAGATCTCCTACCTACCAGGAACTAAGAACATTAAGGCAGATGCGCTCTCCCGCCTGTATTTTCCCACTGATTCCATCGAGGAACCCGTATCCGTCCTACCCGAAAAATTGTTTGTGAACCCGATTCAGTGGGAACTTCCCTCTTTCCTCTCAGAACCGGCTCCAGCACCTCCACCAGACTGCCCACCACTACGTCGTTTTGTGTCAGAAGGGGATCGCAACGCCCTCATCCACTCAGTACACATTTCACTAGGTACCGGACACCCAGGAATAGACCGGACTCTCGCGTTGTTACAAGAACGCTTCTGGTGGCCCAACATGGGACGCGATGTCAGAAGATATGTCCTGGGGTGTCAGGAATGTGCCATGTCCAGGACTCCTCGACACTTTCCTGCTGGGAAGATCATTCCCCTGCCCATTCCTCAGCGACCATGGTCACATCTCGGAATAGACTTCCTCACTGATCTGCCCGAATCGGAAGGACATACCTGCGTACTGGTGGCTGTCGACAGATTCTCAAAGGGATGCCGCCTGATTCCCCTCAGAAACTTACCCACAGCCATGACCACTGCAGAAGTACTCTTTAACCAGGTCTTCCGCTACTATGGAATTCCAGAGGATATTGTCTCCGACCGAGGACCCCAGTTCATATCTCGGGTATGGCGAGCCTTCTTTCACCGTTTAGGAGTGAGTGTAAGTTTGTCGTCAGGCTATCATCCCCAGACCAATGGACAAACAGAAAGGAAAATTCAGGAAATCGGGCGCTTCCTCCGAACCTTCTGCCACAACCATCAGAACTCCTGGAACCAGTTCCTGGGTTGGGCTGAGTACGCCCAGAACTCACTACGTCAATCCACAACAGGTCTCACCCCTTTTCAGTGTATCTTAGGCTACCAACCTCCGTTATTCCCCTGGAATGGGGAACCGTCAGACCTCCCAGCAGTGGACTTCTGGTTTCGGGAGAGCGAAAGAGTTTGGGAGGAAGCTCATCATCATTTGCAGAGAGCTGTGAGGAGGTACCAGACCAATGCCGACCGGCGCAGATCCAACGCTCCAACCTACCAACCTGGAGACAAGGTATGGCTCTCCACGAGAGATATGCGCCTCCGACAGCCCTGCAAAAAACTTAACCCAAGGTATGTTGGTCCATTCGAAGTCTTGGAACAACTCAGTCCAGTAACATACAGGTTACAGTTACCAGCACACTTTAGAATTCATCCCACCTTCCATGTGTCACTGCTAAAACCTTACCAAAACCCTGTCATTTCTCCCACAGAGCCTGGTCCTGAGGAAGAAACACCCCCTCCTCCGATCGTCGTTGATGAAGGTACCATTTATCAGGTTCATGACATCCTGAATTCCCGACGTCGTAGTGGCCGTCTAGAGTACCTGGTAGACTGGGAAGGATACGGCCCAGAAGAAAGATCCTGGGTGCCTCGCGACGACATTCTCGATCCCACAATGTTGGAGGAATTTCATCATACTCACCCCGAGCGTCCGGCACCCAGAGGACGAGGTAGGCCACCACGACGACAGAGAGGCCGACCCTCAGGAGCGGGTCGTGAAGGAGGGGGTAATGTCACAGTCAGGCCAGGCTCCGAACTTAATCCAACACAGCGCCCTTTATCGCCTGAGTACTAACCACCACCACCTGTCCGTAATCAGTGTAAACGCATAAAGACCACACACCACACCTCAGTCAACGTCCGGGCTCGTACCCATGAGTGAGGACCCAACGTCTAACGTTTCAAGTAAGAAGATTAATACTTACCTGTTTATTTACCTTATACCTCTGCTTTCTACAGCGTTCCAGTCACGGTCCCTGAGCGTGGAGCTCCGTTTACTGTGGTGTGTGAGTCTTAGTCGGCGACCGCCAGTTCCAGGTTTCCAACGCGGTATAATTCAATATCCCTTCGCGAAAGATAGAAGTGACGGTTAACAGATTCCGGCCCTAGGTGCTAATCGGCTAAAGCCTTCTGTCCTGAGGTTACGTACTCTGAATTAAATAAAACCTGCTTATCTTGATACTTACCCCTGTGTGGAGTCCTACTTTGTTACAGCATGAGGCGTCAGTCTGTAGTTATATAGCGCCACTCAGCGGTAAAAGCCAGCAAACGCACAAAGCCAAATGCTACCGCCGAGCGCCGCGACGGTAGAACCTACATTCCGATTGAGTAACCACTGTAGTCCAGAATGCAGCAGTGAGAGTCCTCACTATAACCAGAAGATACCGGCACATTCCCCCTACAGTGGGAGCCACTTCAAACAGCCGCTTGGAGCATGATAGGTCCATGACAGGACCGTGACAGGACCATGATCGATCTGTGCACGGAATGTTATCCCCCGCGATGACGTAGTTAACGATGCCCCGCCCCATAAACGCCCCCATGCGCTTTCTAAAAAGATGGTTGCAATGCTGTTTAATTCCGCCAGATGGAGCATTGACTGCTTCAGTCCTTCCCATGATGCTCATGCTATTTTTAATTAATGATTAAATTAATTAATTAATTAACTAATAAAACTACTTATTGCAATATTTTTCCAACATCCTTAATAATACTTAGACACGGTAACATCTGTAATTTATCTATACCAGTCGTTGTTGGTACGGAATACAAATGCGGGCTATGTACAGTATTTTACATTACGGTGTATTTCATCTATTTCCGTTTAATACACTGGTAGATAATATTTTGCTGCAAAGTAAAGCTTAAAATTTAACTTCTGCTTGAGTTTGTTTTCGTTATATTTTTGATTTTTTCGCTGATGTTTTTTTTCGCTGATAGTCAAAAATTGGCATAACAAATCGATTAATAACGCATAATATCTGGAACAAATATCTGTTTATACGGATCAGTATGTCTTTAGTCATTTAACCAGCATAACGTTCCCCCATCAAAGATCTGATGGGACATTAATCTTATCACTATGGTGAATAGATGCGGCAGCAGAGACAGATTAAATCCACAGATTAAATGCTCTGGAGTCGTAAGAGCCAGAACTACATCCATGTATTTTGTGTATGTGTGGGTGAAAAAGCTAGACCAAATGGAAGGACCCGATACTGGTAAGCTTCGCCCCCGAAAGCGAACCTCAGGAACCTCCTGTGTTGTGGCAATATTTCCATTGATTTATTTTTAGATAGCGGTAAAGCCCGCAAAATCTAAAAAATTGGACGCAGCCCCCCGTTTCTCTTGCACTTTCCGGTTTCATGGAAGTGGAGACCACGCCATTGAAACGCGGAGGGTGATGTGAGAACTGAATCCTGTAGTTTCTCTGTACAGTGCTTAGTGCCCAAGGAGATATACTTGGCAGTAGCTTCCACGCTGCCAGTTTCTCAGAAAGGGGCAAAGCTCAGCGGCTTGGTTAAACGGGGGGGATGTTAGATGTTCGGCATCCTGAAACACGGCAGGAAAAACCCGAAGAACTAACATTTTATTGGAGACTGGAGTTGCCCGAAACACCAGTGGTGGCGGAGCAAGAACACCAACCTCCTGCGGGTGCCAGGGAGAACACTTTATTCTTTAAAAGGAATTCTGCGTGCCTCTCCCCATTGGGGGGCCACCCCCCACGGCCTGGGCACATGAACCTCAGGGCTTCTTTGTGAAGACAATATAGTCTGACCTCTTTTGAGGCGGATTGCGTGACGCACCCCAATCTTGCGAGGGGGTGCCCAGCTCAAAAACACTCTCTTTGTGTGTTTCATGCCTCGCAACAGTCAGACCCGGTCGAGACTGGGTGGCCGACAGTCCCGACTCTTGAGCAAGGCGGGGAAGGAATTTCCCGAAGGCTTGTTATACAAACTTCGCCTCATGAACCTAGTGGCGACCGAGTTAACGACATCGCCAAGTAGGCCGGGAGGCGAGATGGGGCATCGAGGAGGAATACACAATCCTTCTCCTTAATGCCCCTGAGATTCAACCACAAGTGCCTCTCCGCGGAGACCATAGCAGCCATAAAACGGCAGATAGCACGAGCCGTCTGCTTTGTTGCACGAAGAGACAAGTCTGTGGCCCGGCGTAAATCCAATACGCCTTACCTTGCAGAGCCCCGCCAGTACTCAAGTCTCTCAGCAGGTCAGCCTGGTAGGCGTGCAAAACCGCCATGGTGTGCAATGCGCCAACCTGACCTGCTGCCTGAAAAGCTTTTCCCTCCAGGGAAGATAAAAAGTCTACACAGCTTGAAAGGAAATAATAGCTTTTCAGGAAGGATGATGTCTCAGAAGAGAGATAGCCTGGAAGCGTCTCTTCTATCTGGGTGTCATCATATAACTCCGCGTTTCTACCTCAATTATATTTAAATAAATAAATAAGTTGATGTCAGGAAAACACTGGATGAATACAGCTTACTCCATGAAAGGGTTAACTCATATGGAGATTGCTAAGAAAAGGGGAGAGAGCGTCGTTGAGGCTCCGCCCCCGGCCACCCGACAGAACCTGCCGTCTATGTTTTTTTTTTTTTTATTATTATTTTTAAGTGCTTAGAGCCTATTACCATCTCCGCGGAAGCAAGAGAGGATGTTTATCCTTGCCCATTCACAAGAAGCGCGGCGCGCGCTTGCGAGCGGACAGAGGGATTTCCTGATCCGATGAGAACGCGAAAGAAAGGAGTTTTAAATCCGTCTCTCACTGCTCTGCCGGATGCACGAGTTTAAGCCCCAGGAATGCGCGGCGGCTCGAAGATTCTCAAGGAATGCGAGGCGCGCGCGTAGCACTTAATCGAAGCAGTAAAGTGTAGAGATCGCCCTCCGATATGGATTATACACACGGAGGGACATCTCGTTTAAACTCTGCCATTATCGGTGAGTTAAGCACTTATTTTTGCTGGTTAGACACACACGCTCACAACTAGGTGAAGACAAGAATCTGAGGAATGTTTCCGGTTCACTCCTATTTATAACCTGCAGGTGCGTCCTATCAGATGACGTCACCTGACCAAGGTTATAAAAGCCAAAAATTTGGCGTGTTTGGTACACACATGCTTCACAACCGGCAACATGACAAGATGTTCCCCATAGCATTTTCACGCAGCATCTCGTTCCTGCCTTTTCAGGGAACAGGGTTACAGCAAAGTAACCCGAGACGTTTACTGTGAAATCTTGACACTCCTTTCTTGAAGGAAAATGAGGGGGGACTACGGCGTGCATAGGGCAGCCATACGCCATTCGTACGCCATTCACACGGTCGCGGCTATTTGGCGTGGCTACATGTGTATCTTATCCTCACTTCATTGGCTCCCTATAAAATTTAGCATTGAGTTTAAAATACTACTTTTGACATATGAAGCATTAAATGGTCTGGTGCCGCAGTATCTGAATGAACTGCTAGTGTCTTACGATCTGCCATGCCTACTTTAATCAAAGCATGCAGGCTGCTTGTCAGTACCACATATTATGAAAACTACAGCAGGAGGCAGAGCCTTTTCTTACAAAGCCCCAAAGTTATGTACAGTGGTTAATCAATCGGACTGTAGGTCCTACCGTCGCCGCGCTCGGCGGTACCGTTTGGCTTTGTGCGTTTGCTGGCTTTTACCGTTGAGTGGCGCTATATAACTACAGACTGACGCCTCATGCCTTAGTTCATTCTCTGCTCGTAGTAGCGGATAAAATCAAGTAAAACATTGTAGTTAAACAAATTTATAATCACAGAACTAAAATGACGATACAAATGTAGAATTTAAATTAAATTAAATCTTATTAGGATCAAATTTAAACAAAATAAATGTTAACACAGTGAGCCTTTAAATTTTATCACGTGTAATTAGAAAAGACGCGTGTAGGGTTTTGTGTCGTCTTATATCTTATGTTCTTTAAATTTATAGTAGATTTATTAACTAAAATAAATGACCATAAAAATTATAACATTGTCAGGACGTTCTACTGCGTCAGCTGATGTTGGTCATTCAGCCCCGCTTGTGTTTGTGCGTTATTATAAGAATGAAATGCAGTAGACTGTTATGATCTGTAACGGATTCGACCCATGTTGCACGGGCGGCACCATAAAGCACGGACACGAGGAGAGGTCTTACGGGAAAAGGGTAATTTATTTAGGCAAAATGGGGAAGGAAAGTGTTGAAGGAGGGAGAATGGAAAGAATGGGATAAAGGTTGTGCATGTGCAGTTCCGGGGGCTGTGCCACACTGGCATGCGGGCACACAGCTGACGATAAGTGTTGGTGCGAGTGGCAGAACTGAGCACGCGGAGGCAGCGCTCCTGCACGCTCCCTCGTAACGGCGCTTCTCCCGCTGTCGATGGCCGGCGCGAGTTCTCGCTGACGCAAAAACCTAACCACACTTTTCCTCTTCGGCAGCGGGGCTGCGAGGGCGGGCGCGGTGCGGGAGTGAAGATGCCGCGGGAGCTCGCGCAGCTCTTTCTCGCGCTGTCCTCAGCGCGGAGATCAAAGGGCGGAATTCTAGTGCCCTTGTTTAAAGCGCCTGGGCCGCGTCACATCTCCCCACTGACATGCTTCTTTCATATTCTCCATTACATCACGTACTTCCCAGACGTCAGACAAACCTCCGCGCCTTGCTTTTATAATGCGGAGCAAGCCCGAGATCATATTAACGTTAATTATCGCCAGCCGGCACAAATAGGCGGCTCCCGTCCCTTTGCTGCCTATTCAGGGAGCCTACGGAGTGAGGGAGTAGTTATAGTAGATTTGGGCGTACACCCATCACACGCGCACGCCGTGGCAGATCATCATAATTGTCCTAAACTTGTATTTCATAAGGTTTTCCGAGCGGTGGTACAGCGCAACGGGGGTCATTATTTACTATTAAACATTAAACGAATTTACAAAACTTAATGCGTGCGATTAAGCGCTGATTCTACGTAGGAAAGTAAAGAAGAGGATCCTGATGCTCAACATTCCGGAGACCAAACCCCATTTAAATTAAATTAACAAATATTGCATGTAAATAACAATAGCCCACGTTTAAAACAGCATTTTATTTAGATTATAAAAAAATAATCCTGCATCTGTTTTAGGTGTTCCAGCTGCCACTGTTCTAGAATTTAAATTAAATCAAATCTTATTAGGATCAAATTTAAGCACAATAAATGTTAACACAGTGAGCCTTTTGATTCTATCACTTGTAATTAGAAAAAAAGCGTGTATGGATTTGTCATCTTATTTCTTGTGTTCTTTAAATTTATAGTAGATTTATTAACTGAAATAAATTACCATAAAATTAAAACAGTGTTAGGACGTTCTACTGCGTCAGCTGATGTCGGTCATTCCGCCCCGCTTGTGTTTTTGCGTTATTATAAGAATGAAATGCAGTAGACTGTTATGATTTGTAACGGGTTCGACCCATGTTACTCAAACAACTCAGTTCAGGTGTAAGTAAATGTCTGTGCTGTTTGGGGGAGGGACGTGCTAATGATTTGGTCGGCTCTGTGTGTGTGTGTGTGTGTGAGAGAGAGAGGGGGGTGTCGCGGTGGTTGATTATTCAGTGAAACAAAGGCTCAGCTGAAAAATGTTAGGCACATCAGTCACTTAACCCCCAATAAAAGGTATTTGAGTGTTATGATAGTTGTAATATAACAGATGCGCACTGAATACTAAACCAGGCACGGAGATTAATGAACCAAGATAGCCCCCATACCCGTTTAAAAAAAAATAAATAAATAAATACCAAATAATATTATTGTGTATAGACTGATTAAAAACAATGCAATTTATGCTATCATAAGGTAAATAACAAGTTCTTCCATTCCAATGATTAAAAAAGGTAACAATGTCAACTTTAGAATCTAGAATCCAGGAGATTAAAATTACACAAATTGAAATCACTGAAAGTCTCCAGAAGAGCCTCAGATTCAAGAGGTTTTTAAAGTGGGGAGAAGTGCATTTCAGTTCCTCTAAATGTATAGGTGAGAACAGCCGATTCACACCTGGGGAGGGTGAATCATTTGTATTTGAATGTTGTCTGGCATTGTAAAGCACTATAGTGACACTAAAAGAACAACCCAGGATTAATAGGAATTCTTATACTGCATAAACATTATTTAGCACAAAAAAAATTCCTCGCGCTCGGGAAAACTATGCGTGCGGTTGAGCGCTGGTTAGACTATAGGAAATTAAATCGGAGGGTTTTTATTTAGACTATAAAAAAAATAGCGTCTATTTTTAGGCGTGCCAGCTGCCACTTTTTAGTTAGAAGTTTTCAATACAAAGCTTATAATGCCCACATGACATGACGGAATAAGGCACGGCTGGTGATGATTGGGGTTTGTTGGGTTACAGTGGATTTTACTACGCGGTGTGAGTGCAATGGCCATCCGTCTGCTCGCGCTGACTCTGCTCTCCGCGGATGGCCCCCTCCCACCTCTCGCTCCTTTGAAGTCCCCGGGCGCGTTCCATTTGCCCTGCTTGCATGCCGCACTTCCGCGTTGTTGCACGCGCGCTGCATACACAGCGCGTAGTAAAATCCACTGTAGCCCAACAAACCCCGAGTATTTTATAGCGCGGGGTGCAAGCCCGGGCAACCATAGTAACGATAGCTCACCAGTCATGTGTAATTCTGCGGTCCCGCTGCTTCGCATGTCTGAAGGGGAGGCCGCCTAACTAGTGAGCGAGGAGCGATATTGATTTGGGCGTACGCCGTGACAGGCTGAAAAAATTGCTGTCAGATTAATGTGCAAAAACTATATAATAAAACTATATAAGACTACATGCCTTTATAAGACTTAACTTTTATTTAAGCGCACTCACAATAACGAAAAAACGTTGTGATTTTGTAAGTGTTGTGATTTTGTAAGTGTTGTAAGCTGTGCTGTTCTGTATTGTTTTTGGTGAACTTGAGCGCGTCAGAAAATGAACGCAAACGTTTTTTTTAAAGTCTGCTTGCTGTTTTCCCGACGCGTTCATAATCATTAGTCTACTTCTGCCGGTGCGCTCTGGAAAACTCCATGCATGTGGCTGAGCGCTGATTAAAACTATGGAGTAAATTAATGAGGAGAATCACGATTCTGAAGTCCTGAGCCCAAACTTCATTTAAATTAAATCAACAAATACTATAAGTAAAAAAAAAAACAATAGCCCACGTTTAGAAACCGTTTATAAATTATTTCCGACATGAGTTGGCCCGGTGTTATGCGCAGAGCGCCGGGAGATTTCCTGAAGCTCAGAAATCACTGGGCATTTTTTCTAAATAGCCGCTATCTTTAACAACTGGTGGAGGTTTTGAGCTGTATACACACGCATTCCTGCCTAAACAACTCTTAAAACTACACCTGTGACACAATAACAGTAATATTTTAAACATTCTGCAGGCTGATATTTGGAGAAAGGAAAGAATAATGAATAAACCAGTTGTTGGGTCAAAATAACCCAACCAGGTGTTAATTTGTAAACTACATCTCATATGAGCCAACATGAGCAACCCAACAATGTGTTTAAAGTACCTGAAATAATTCAGAACTTAAATAACAATAAACAGATACAGAGATACGCTGTATAACGGTCACTGTTGTATTTACGGCAACGAGCGAAAATGTCACTTTGCGCCACCTGGCGGCCATTTTACGAATGACTTTGAAATGCAACTGATTTATTTTGGCCGCTGACGTTTTCACGCGGCGGTGAGCGCGACGGTAATAACCATTCCAATTGATCAACTACTGTAATAGCCTTCCAAATAGTGTTCGGAACTTGGACACAGTCTCAGTGTTTAATTCTAGGCTAAAAACCTATTTATTTAGCCAGGCATTTTAGTAAATAGATTTGCCTTAGGTAAAGGAGCAGATTTGGAGGACTCATGGATGTAGAGTATTATGGTAAACTTGTATGTTTAGAGTTCACCATAATACTCTACATCCATCAGTCCCACTTTCATTGATCACTCAGGTTTGTTGATGGTCAGGTGATTGGTTGCTTTAAATCTCAGGGACCCCTCTTGTCTGTGTTTTCTTCTGGCTCTCCCTTTTCGTTATCCTGTCATACTTAGTCCTGCCATAGCCCCTGCTTGCACTCTACACTAAATATACA
Source organism: Clarias gariepinus (assembly GCF_024256425.1). NCBI lineage: Eukaryota > Metazoa > Chordata > Actinopteri > Siluriformes > Clariidae > Clarias > Clarias gariepinus. The sequence goes on along the minus strand of NC_071116.1, from coordinate 10,440,041 downwards.
TTCACATTATACATTATGTGACTGTGACCATACTTAATTGTTATCTCTCCTCCTCTTCTGCTCTCCCCTCTTTTTTTCCTCTCTCTTTCCCTCTTTTTGTCGAGCTACACATGTCGTTCCTGAGCTGCCAGTGATCCAGACTCCCTCTGGACTTGTCTGACACATCCTGGTGCCCTGCTTCTGGTTGGAGATCTTGTCACATTAAGATGGTTCTGGCTTCGACTGATGTTGACAGGTTTTTCTCTGAAGACTTGACTTGGTTGCAGTTGCTTGATAGTTGAGGACTGGAATTTCCAACAAGTCTACCTGAGCCTCCAATAACTACCTGGACTTTAAATTAACATCAATTAACATCAACTGTTATGCTGAACTGCCTGCCACGTAAAACACAGTTTGAATGCAGATCAATTCCTGCTTTTTGTTTTACCCAAATGAGGATGTGTTCCCTGTTAAGTCTGGTTCTTCTCAAGGTTTCTTCCTATTGCCATATTAGGGAGTTTTTTCTTGCCATCGTTGCCCTTGGCTTGCTCACCAGGGACTATCTGACCATTTTAATTCTTTTGATTGTGTAAAACTGCTTTGCGACAATGACAATTGTAAAAACGCTATACAAATAAAACTGAATTGAATTATATGGTTGACCAAATGCCTGTGCCATCTACATACTGTATGTCACTACAAGGAACATGAACCATTGTAAATGTCCTGGTGAGATCCTGAAGAATCAAAGGAGAGGAAGACAGAAAGGTGTCCGTCCAGAGACGAATCACAAGATGTTGGCTCGAGTTAAGGGGAAAGAGGAAAGGAGACAAAGAGAGATAAAGAGAGAGAGGGAGGCATATGGAGAGAATGAGAAGGTGAGCGTGGAAGCGTTTGCACATTTAAGACTAGTACAACAAAATTCTTCCACGCTCTCGAAAACTTTGTGTGCGATTGAGCCCTGATTAGACTACTTAGATCAACAAGAGACAACACCTTGATCCCAAACCTCATTTAAATTAAATTAACTAATATTGTAAGTAAACAACAATAGCCCACAAATAATAAAGCATTTTTATTTAGACAATAAAAATAAATCTGCATCTATTTTTAGGCGTGCCAGCTGCTACTTTTTATTTAGAAGTTTTTAAAACAAATATTATAATGCCCACATGACAACATTCCTCATCTTAATATTTTAACTATTTATTTTAACTATTTAAACCATTAAACTATTTATGTTACTATTTTAACTATTATTTCATTTATTTAAAAATAAATTTAAAAACAAGAACAATAAATTTTTTTTTTTTAAATATTATTAATTGCGAGCACAATGGATCGTTCAGAGTGTGGGAGAAAATGGAGAAAAAGGAAAGACAGGTTAAGTGGCATGTCCTAAACACCCTACTTACTGAATGGAAGATCCCCTGACTCTTTTATAAGTGGCCGATAACAAGCGGTAGATAGGAACACGCTGCCGTTTATAGCAAGTTAGAGCACCCTATCCCTTTTTTAGGTGTAGGGGGAGCTAAGCACGCTGTCTCTTGATCCAGCCGCGCACAGAGCTGTCAGCTTGTATGGGACACTGGCTTTATACAGTACATGCTCCCACAAACCCTAAATGCTTTTTTATTTGGGACTGGCGTTACTATGGCATAACTCACTTTATTAGTTTCTTCCTTCGTGAAACATGATCCATCTACAAAGAAAATGCAGTCTAAGTGCAACATAGGTTGGTCTTTTAAATACTCCCGTAAAACTAATTGACAAACCTGTGGTTCCCCTTCTGTAGGGGTCATCACTCGGTCTGCTGGATTTACTGTCTGACACCTTTTTATGTTTTTATATTCTGTTCTTCTGTCATTTGTAATCACAAATGATGGACTGGTCAGGAGTGCATGTGATGCATTTGAGGTCCATACTGTCCTCCCAATGGTCACTGTGGGCAGTTTCTGCTGACATGTTCCATTTTCCCACATTGCCAGCATGGCACATTTTGCAGGCCGGGGTTGATTTGTTCAGGGACATTCATTCTGAACTGAAGTCCTCTTGGTTGATGTTTTCTTTGTTGTGCTGGTGTGACTGGAAGTTGTCCTGATTGGTTTTCTGCCACCATTACAGCTGATTGGACTAGACCTTGTACTTGGCTTTTTGTCAGCTGTGATGTCTCCCAGTTGTATTTTATGCAGTTGAGTTAAAAATTGACCCAGCAGTTTTCCTGACTTCTTTATTCTTCTTCCAATAATAATCCACATTGCACAAGATGTGCTTGTGTGTCCCATGGTAGTGTATTCAGTCCCACCCCACCTTTAAACACTGCCTAAACTTCCTGCGGCAAGCATTTCTTCAACATCATTGAGAATAGGCTTTTGCTTGTGTCTGTTTGGTCAAAGAGCCTCCTGTTTTCTTTTCCATTAGGTTTGAAAGTCATAGATTAATTTTACCACATTTTTGTCTTCTCCCAGCGTTTTCCTGGGTCCATCTGAATATTAGAGTATTGCATAGCTGGTGGCATCCACTCAGGACCACGGGTGGTTATTTCGAGTTGCCCTGTCACTTGTCCTTCGAAGCCCCATGATTTCGCATTGTGGCCACATAGTTTCTGTAATGGATACATTCTCTTGCCCATCTATTGTTGTGTGTTTCCCATTGTATCTTGGTGACCTTACTGACCCTATATTTACTTATACAGTGGAACCTTTGATTACGCACATAATTCATTCCGGAAGCAGGCTCATATTTTTGAAAACACATTGTGTGTGTATGTTTGTGTATTTTTGTGGCGCTAAAGTAAGAGAAGACTCTTACTTTCAGCCCTTCCTGTCTTCATCGTCTCATCTTACACAGTAAACCTTTCTCCTTTCTTATTTGAATTTCTCACAAAGACACACACACACACACACACACACATTAACGGAAAGGTTTGTCTGAAAAATTAGCAAGGAACATCGCTAATGACACTCATGTAAGCCCATACTAAAGGAATCACAATTTGCCATGTTCTGTATTTAATAAAACTGTATTGAAACGAAATTGTGTATTTTCCTTATTTAACAGTGGTTACTGTGTTTTTACCGCCACGCCTCATGGTGGCGACATTTGGGTTTGTGTGTTTGCTGGCTTTTACCGCTGAGTGGCGCTATATGACTATAGACCGACCAGGGAAAAGTACTCCTTTTGAACCATCCAACAAACTCTCTCTCAAAAAAGCTGCAATCGTGCATGCTCGCGGGGGGCTTACCCTGTGACCAACACTGTCTATGGGGACAAGTAAAACCAAATAGGGCATATTTCCGTGCACAGGTGAGCAGCATTAGCTCCTTAATCATTTCCCTGTTGTTTAAAATGCCCCTTTATGTGGCCGCGCTACATAGACCAGCCCCAACATCCCCCCCCGCCCAAGCCTCCGGCGTCTGAGGAGAATGTTCGTAAAAGCGCTTCAGATTAACCACGTTCATTGTATCATTTTTTTGTGGATTGCCCCAAGACACTGTGTAGTTAATTGGCCTTTTTTTGTTTTTTATTTTTGTTTTTCAGTTTTTCGCTGCGGAGGAGAGTGGGTGAGTTTTTATCCAAACTAGATTTCCCGGTTGAAAGTGCGCATCTTTTCTCCGGCATTGTAGTATCTAGCTTGTTTGGATTGTTGTCGTTTTACTTTGCGTTACACTTCCTCCGTGATACGTTGTTGTCTTTCCAGTAGTGAATAAGCTGCGTGGTTGGGTGTTGAAGGATGATTAATGAGCCTTTCGAGTGGCCCTTTTAGTTGCCGACCCAGTGTGAGCTCTGCAGGCGTCTTTCCAGTAGTCTCCTGTTGGGCTGTATAGATGGCAAATCTGAGCTCTGGTAACCATTGGTCCCAGTTTTGGTGATGGTCCCCGACGTATGAAGCGATCATAATTTTTTAAGTTCTGTTCACTCTTTGCGTCAGGTTCGTTTGTGGCTGGTAGCCCGTAGTTAGCTTTTGGACACTCCCCCAGGTTTGGCAGAGATGTGCCAGCAGTTGAGATGTAAACTGGGTTCCTCGATCGGATACTAGATATTTGGGGACACCCCATCTAGTAAAAATTTTCTCTCTTAGCACTTTCACCAGTTTTGGCGTCTTTACATCCCTGAGGGAAAACATCTCCAACCATTTCGTGAAATAATCTACCACCACCAGCAGATATTCATTTTGCCTTTTACTTCGGGGGAAAGGACCCATGATGTCCAATCCCACGGTGTGTCCTGGCTCTGGAACCTCCGTGCTCTGTAGTAGCCCAGTAGGTCTAGTGTTTTTCGTTTTATACTGTTGTCATACGCTACATGTTCTCACATAGTGCCAGACGTCTTTACGTACCGTGGGCTACCATGCCACATCTAGTAACCTCAGCAGGGTTTTTGGTTGCCCCAGGTGTCCTCCCAAGGGATTGTCATGATAGTATTGTAGAAAGTTTTTTATTAATGACTGGGGGACAACTAGCTGAAATTTCTCTCCGTGTCTTACTGGTACCCAGCGATATAACGCCCCTTGGTGACGTTCGAAAGAGACCCTCTGATCTCGTGTGCTTCGTGGCTGGTCTTTAGAGAACAGCTTCGTGATGGTAGGGTCCTTATGTTGGGCTTGAGTTATTTCGCACAGGTCGTTTTGTAAGTCGGATGAACATTTAGTGGTCGTGATGGCGAGACATGGAGTGGTGCCCACTTTTAACGGCGGGGGCGCCCGGGATAGTGCATCTGGTCCCAGATTTAAACAGCCTTTTCTATGATGTACTGTAAAAACAAACTGTTGTGGGCGTAACGTCTATCGGGTGAGACGAGAGCTGGTTTTCGGGCAGTTAAAGGCCCATGACAGGGCGGCATGGTCGGTAAAGACCTCAAAAGCGCAACCTTTTAGATAGTGCTTCCATTTTTCTACAGCCCAGACCACGGCCAAACACTCCTTTTCTGATGTGGAGTAATTCTGCTCAGCTCCTCTCAACATTCGTGAGGCGTAAGCTACTGCTCGTTCTCTTTCTGCTGAAGTTGGGTGAGGATGGCTCTCAGGCCCACTTTGCTGCCGTCGGTGTGTAATTGGAATGGCAGATTAAGGTTCAGTTGTATTAGTACTGGTGGGTTTTGAAGTGCGTGTTTGATGACATCCATGCTGTTCTGGCATTCTTCAATTCACTCCCATTTTACTTCTTTTTTTAATTATTTAATGGAGCGGTTATGTCTGCAAAGTGGGGAATGAACTTGTGATACCAGCCGGCGAGACCCAGAAAAACGTTGAAGAGATTTTAAGTCTTGAGGAGGAGGATATTCTGCCACCGCCTTTGTTTTCTCCGGGTCTAACTGCACACCTTCTTCAGAGATGACATGACCAAAGAACTTTAGCTGCCTTTTGATGAAATGACACTTCATCATGTTGAGGGAGAGATTGGCTTGGTTGAGTTTGGAAAATACTGCGTTGAGATGAATTCTATGTTGTTCTAGTGATTGTGAATAAATAATGATGTCATCTATATAGGCAAAGCAATATTTTTCCCGTAGATCCGCCAAGACTTTCTTGAAGAGTCGTTGGAACGTTGCAGCTGCATTTCTGAGTCCGTAGGGCATGGACCGGAATTGAAACAGACCTTTGGTAGTGATGAAGGCGGTCTTTTTACAGCTGTCTCTCTCCATCTCCACCTGCCAGTAACCGGATTGCAGATCCAATGTTGAGAACCAGGAGGCGCCATCCAGTGATTCAATGATGTCATGTATTAATAGCATAGGATATGCATCAGGTTTGGTCTTGCTGTTCAACCTTCTGAAATCTACACAGAAACGGTAAGTCCCATCGAGTTTAGGTACTAAAACAACAGGTGACGACCATGACAAACATGAAGGTTCAATGATGTTGTCCCTTATCATCTGGTCGACTTGATCTTCTATTATTTTCTTTTTTAAGGGTGATACTTTGCATGCTCTGGAACTAAACGGTGTGTCGTCAGATAAAGTGATTTTGTGTTTCTCTAATGCTGTTTTGCCTAAGATGTTGGAGGTGGTGCGGGGCCAAACGGCCATTAGTTTCAGCAGCTCTTCATTCTCGGTGTCCCAGGATGTCACACTTTCTGTGTTTTCCTCCGCGCATAGTAGATCATCAGGAGTCACAGGTAAGGCGAGATACAGATTGGCTGTCGACGGGAGATGTGTGTGTCTTTTTTGTGCGGACGTAGATGGCGCAGAGTGGGGATGGGACGTTATGAAGAGATAATAAGAGACTCCCTCCTCTGTTTTCAGCCCGTACTCCCCGCGTGTGACGTCCAAGGTGGCTCCCGTGGCTTTTAAGAAGTCCAGCCCTATGATCAGAGGGAAGGCCAGGTGAGAGTTGCTCATGATGTAAGTGTCCAGCCCACATTCAATAGTGTGCCAGATGTAATGGAGCCTTCTCTGGGTTTGCGCCTGGTGTATTTTTCCATCAGCCATAACAAACGTCTGAGGAGAAGGAACATCACACTTGACCTCCTGTTCGCAGAGCTGCCTCCATAGATGTTCCCTCATCAGCATGTAGGAGCTTCCTGTATCGACCACAGCATTTACCTTCCTTCCTTGCACTGTTACGGGAACCAGGAGAAGCAAAGGAGTTGCCAGAGGTTGAGCAATGGAGAGTCCCGCTGCGTGATTTGAAGGAACTTGCTCACCTGCCTTCTTATGACTCTTTTCCTTGTTGTGCTGAGAGTCCACCTTCTGCCAGTATTCTTTGGAGCTCTTGCAGTCTTTTTCCACCCTAGAACCTATCTTCACAAGCTGTTCCACGGTGTTCACTGTTCCTCTCAGACATCCTGCCACTCTTGGGTTGATGTTATTCAGGATTCGCCCCACTAGTTCTTCCTCGGAGATATCAGGCTTCCACTTCATACAGAGGGCGCGGTAGTCATAGGCGAAGTCTCTAAGGCGTTGACTAGGCTGCTGTACCAGAGACCTTAAGTTTTCTTCAACTTCCGTGAGGTAGTCATCAGGTCAGAAAGCCGCCATAAATGCCTGTTTTAAAGTCCTTCACCTTGCCTTTCTCTGCCTTCTAGCAGCTCAGAGCAGGTTCTCGTAGCACCGTGCTGAGGGTTCCTAGCAGTTCTGGGCTGGGCAATGGTCTGATCTCCAGATAGTTTTCACACCGTTCGATGAAGTTAAGTACATCCGCCGTCTCTGAAGCGTCGCCAAAGGCTGGAAACTCCAGGCGGATGGGTGGTCAACCATAAAAGGAAAAAGAAGAGGGTGAAACTGAGGAGGTAAGCTGAGCAGAAGAGTGTGGTTGAACACAAGGAGGAATGTCGTATGTTTCATGACTGCTTAAGTGTTTTACCTTTGCTGTAAATGCTGGGATCGCAGTGCTGGGAGAATGTAGAGCAGGAGATTGGGGAGATGCAGGGGTGTAGGCCTGTAACCTTTGGATGGTGGGCGTACTCGTGAGCCGCAGTTTTTTCATCTGGTTTTTCCAGACTACGTCACGTCGCAGAAGACAGTCAGTGACAGTTCTTTCCAGTTTCTCTAGGGCCTCTTGGCAGTAGTGCTCCAGCCCTTTTACATTACATTTACACTTTTAAGCTAGTGTCCACTGCGTCCTGAAAACTGGTTTCTCTGTTCAGACTGCTGTTTAAGGATTGTCTAAAATCCTGCTCCAACATGTTCACTTTGTCTGTAAGCGCCACCATTTCCTCCTTGCATTAATTTAGTTCAGTTTGCAGTGTATGCACAACATTAATATCAGACACAACATCATCATTATCATGTCTGTTAGATATATACTATATAGTGAATCAATGATGTTATTTCAGCTGTAGGGTTACGGCGTGTAACAAATGCATCCTCTACATCCTCCAGCACATTATTAGCTACAGCAGGGTCAGCCTGCACGGCACCACTAGCATTAGCGTTAGCATTAGCGATGTTAGCGTCTATTTTGTTCTGCCAAGACACCCAAAACCGGAAAATACCCGAAAATACAGATTCCCCGTACTTACGGGCCACCCCTATGTAACGCTTGGATTTAATTAAACCACTAGGTACTATGCTACGGGGTCAAGAATCAAAATACGAGTTTTTAAACAACACTTCCGGTATTGCGCAAGGAAAGACGCAACACAATAACTAGATATGAACCAAACCAAAGTGTATTAAACAAAACATACCAACAAACAAACAAGGTGCACCAAAACCAATATATACAAAATATATACAAATATAAACAATGTGTGTAATGTATGCGAGTGTGTGAGTGCGTGTATGATTGTCCAGAGTCAATGTTTTTGCTGTGTGTGAAATGATGCACGGGAGAGATTGGCTCGGCCTCACTGTTATTGATGACAAATCCTGGAGCTCGAGTAACGGAACAAGAGGTGAATTGTTAGTGTCTACGAGGAATAATCCAACCAGGGAAAAGTACTCCTTTTGAACCATCCAAAAAATCTCTCGCTTGCCGGTTCCGGCTTTATACCGGCACACGTGACCCGACGCCGCTTCCGGGTTCTCTCGCTCTGCAATCGCGCATGCTCGCGAGAGCTTACCCTGTGACCAACACTGTCTATGGGGACAAGTAAAACCAGATAGGGCATATTTCCATGCACAGGTGAGCATCAGCTCCTTAATCATTTCCCTGTTGTTTAAAATGCCCCTTTATGTGGTCGCGCTACAACGTAGTAGTGGATAAAATAAGTGAAACATTATAGAGAGCAAATATAGAATTCAAATTAAATTAAATCTTTTGATCGAATTTGAGCAAAGTTAACACAGTGAGCCTTTAGATTTTATCATATTGTAGCGTTTTTACGCCGGGAAGAATGCTGGAGAGACGAGTGAGCTTATTTGCTACCCAATGCAATGGCTGGGAGTACTTTATTAAGCACACAGCATGAAAGGCATGAGCAGCACCTTCACTCAGGAGCCTACATCCAATTCAGCACTAGCTTGAACTGGAGCACATTTCACACGTCACACACCCCTCACACAAACAGGGCCGAAGCCACCAACCCAAACACCTTTCCCCATCATGGTGAACACACACCGACATCCCCGCAAGGCATGCTGGTCGTCAGCCGCCGCCCCGCCCACGCCACACTGCCCCCACCCGAGCTGTGACCGTCCCTGGTCACCATGAAGAACTCCGTTTCGGAGGCGTGGAGGCGGTCGGCGCTGGCGGTGGGAACGCCGGCGTCCTTTGGCAGGTGAGGGGTGAACGCGAATGTAGTCCTGAGGCGGTCCGGCCTCCAGAGTTCGATGGTTCCCCGGCGTGCAGCTGTGGAGGCGCAAGACGGTCCCGGTGGGGCAAAACTCGTGCCCGCCCTGCCAACCGCACCCGGTAGATGACATCGGAGAGCCGAGCTGGCTGTGAGTGTCCACGCCCATTCGCCCCTTCTGCCTGACGATGAGCGGTTCACAGTTTCACAACCCGTGGGAAACAGTGGAGCCGGTGTCCACGAGCGCCCGCAGTAAGACGCCGTCCGGCACACAGTCGATGTTAAGCCCCGCGGGGCTCCCCAACCGTCCACCCGGCGCTAGTTTAGCGGCTGCTGGTGTACGCTGTCCCTCAGGCCTGAGAACGTTGAAGCGGTAGTCCGGCTGTCCCTCAGGCCTGAGCACGTTGCAGTGGTAGTCCGGCGGTCCCTGGCCTCGGCGTCGTCGCGGAATCTCGGAAGCGGTGTCGAGGCCTAGCCGCGACGGGTAGCCCTGTCCTCGGCTAGGTTCACCTACCAAGCGCCACTGAGCTGCGGGCGGTAGCTCGGCTCTTTCGCTGTGATGTGCCGCCATTATGGGCTCAGCGCGCTCGACCTCGCGCAGCGCCTCCTTACGATCACCCGCGCCGTCGCCTCGCCGCGAAACGTCGGAGAGCTGCTCGTTGCCTAGCCGCGACGGGTAGCCCTGTCCCCGGCTAGGTTCACGAACCGAGCGCCACTGAGCTGCGGGCGGTCGCTCGGCTCTTCCGCCGCGATGTGCCGCCAATATGGGCTCAGCGCGCTCGGCCTCGCGCAGCGGCAGTTCGCTTTGCCGGCTAACAGCGCACGGAGCTGTATCTTGCTCCAGCTCTTGCGCAGCGCCAGCCTCCGCCCCGAGATCCAGCGCCGGGATTTTCTGCTTCCCGCTCCGTGTTGGTTGACGTGGTGTGCTCGCGCTAGCTCCGCCAGAAAAGCGCTTCTTCTGCGCGAGTAGTCGCTCCGCTACTCGGCGGCCCGCTTGGATTTTTAGAAGGTCCTCCTTTGTGCGCTTGAACCCATTATTCTCCATCCCACTTCTGACACCAATGTAGCGTGTTGTAAAATAATGAAAGCAAACAGGGATACAGCGCTATTCTGTATCGGTTTCGGTGAACTTGAGCGCATCAGAAAATTAACCGAAACTCCACATCAATAAATTATTATAAAGGCCAGTCAGTTTCTTTGATGTTTTTTCCTGACGCATTCATAATCATTAGTCTACTTCTGCCAGTGCGGTGTTTCTTAGCCACACCCCCGTTAAAACAGCGTATTCAGAGCTGAAAAGTTACGCTAAAAGAAGAAAAAAGCTTTGGAAGCAGATGCTGTGAAATGCTTCAGATTAACAGATTATGCTTTTCGTGTGAAGAGAAATTTCAGTTCTGCAGGCTCTGATAATTCTAGCATTGCAGTCAAGGATAAAGAGGCTGGTTCCAGCAGCACGATCAGTAATGATGACCAACACCTTTCCCATTCTCTACCCAAGCCGAGTGAAAAGCATGCCAATCAAACTGAACAGGTAAACTGGAATAAAATCAGTAGCAGCATTAGCTCACGCTAGCAAGCTAGTTACTCATTTTAATTGTTATGGTAGTCAATATTAGTTTAAAATAATGATGAGAAATTTGCTCCTAACTCTACAATGCAGTAAGTATATTTATAGTGTTTTATTTTAAAAATAAGTTCCTTGTTGTATATTTATCTTTTACTTGATAATGACAATTTTACTGATACTCTAATTTTATTTGTTTCTCCTAGGAGAGAATTGTAAATTTTCTAGTAACATTTGTAGATTTTATACCTATAATGACCATTGCAGATAAAACCAACACATCTTATTTTAATATTTTATAAATATTAATATTATTTGCTTCTTGGGATTTTAGGGCTAGCTAACACTGTTCTGTTCCAACTCATAAATTATCTTATATTTTTTACTGCACCTATATAAAATAAAATTGCAAACAGAATTATTATTATTATTATTATTATACATTCAGGAAGTCAGGAAGATGGATTGAGCCAGAGTCAGGAAACCACCACCAGCTTTGATTTCTTTAAAGTACCAAAATCAGACAACCTAGAAATATTTTTCAAGTTTCACCCTCAACAAAATACAAAAAAAAGCTTTGGTGCAAAAGGTTTTCTGTAGTAAAGATGGTACCAGCAGAAAGTGGTTATTATACTGTGGCGTAGGCGGGGCTTCGGCTGGCGACCATCATGCCTTGCGGAAGGGGTTTGTTCTATGCGTTCACCCTGTTGGGGAAGGGTGTTTGGGTTGGTGGCTTCGGCTATGTTGAGTGAGTTAAGTCTGTGACCTGTTGAATGTGCTCCGGTTCATGCTTAGGCTGAATTGGTAGGTTCTCAAGTGAATGTGTTGCTCATGCTATAATACTTTATTTAAATCTGTGCTGTGTTAAATAAAGTACTCCCAGTCATTGCATTGGGCAGCAATCAAGCTCACTCGTTTCTCCAACATCCTTTCCGGTGGTAAAAACGCTACATTGGTGTCAGAAGTTTTAGCAGACTCTCGAGGATCTATGGAAGATCCAAGTAGGCCGGAAAGTAGCAGAACAACTCAGAAGGAAGAAAGAACACCTTCCCTCCTCCAACGGCGCTGTCGAACCCTATGCCTTCTTTGCTTAGGTGGAGCTAGCCGACGACTTCGCTGGAGGGCGACGGAAGACCTCAGGGCCGATGGAAGGACTGGGCAAGGCTACGGGAGTCGCTACACTTCCGGTTCGATGCGGGTGACCGTAAGGCGGCAGTGTGCGAGGAGCTGCAGGTTAGCAGCACCAGCTTCCCTTTCTGAGGCATTGCGTGAGGGCGAGTGCGCTGAACCCATAATGGTGGAACATTACGGCGAAAGAGCTGAGCGACCTCCCGCAGCTCGGGGCCGCTCGGTAGGTGAACCTAACCGGGGACAGCGCTACCAGTCACGGCTAGGCAACGAACAAACCTCAGAGGTTTTTCGATGACGCCGAGGCCCGGGACTGCAGGACTATCGCGGAGGGATCTACAGTGGTTACTCAATCGGAATGTAGGTCCTACCGTCGCCGCGCTCGGCGGTACCGTTTGGCTTTGTGCGTTTGCTGGCTTTTACCGCTGAGTGGCGCTATATAACTAAAGGCTGACGCCTCATGCCTTAGTTCATTCCTTGCTGGATTAATGAGACACAGAGTTTTAGAACTGCACGTAGTAGCGGATAAAATTAAGTAAACCATTGTAGTTAAACAAATTTATAATCACAGAACTAAAATTACAGTACAAATGTAGAATTCAAATTAATTTAAACCTTATTAGGATCAAATTTAAACAAAATAAATGTTAATACAGTGAGCCTTTGGATTTTATCACGTGTAATTAGAAACGACGCGTGTAGGGTTTTGTGTCGTGACCATAAAATTATAACATTGTCAGGACGTTCTACTGCGTCAGCTGATGTTGGTCATTCAGCCCCGCTTGTGTTTTTGTGTTTATTATAAGAATGAAATGCAGTAGACTGTTATGATCTGTAACGGATTCGACCCATGTTGCACGGGCGGCACCATAAAGCACAGCCACGAGGCGAGGTCTTACAGGAAAAGGGTAATTTATTTAGGTAAAATGGGGAAGGAAAGTGTTGAAGGAGGAAGAATGGAAAGAATGGGATAAAGGTTGTGCATGTGCAGTTCCGGGGGCTTTGCCACACTGGCATGCGGGCACACAGCTGACGATAAGTGTTGGTGCGCGGAGTGGCAGAAATGAGCATGCGGCGGCAGCGCTTCTCCCGCTGTCGATGGCCGACGCGAGTCCTCGCTGACGTAAAAACTTAACACACGGTGCAGGAGTGAAGATGCCGCAGGAGCTCGCGTAGCTTTTTCTCGCGCTGTCCTCAGCGCGGAGATCAAAGGGCAGAATTCTAGTGTCCTTGTTTAAAGTCCCTGGGGCGCGTCACATCGCCCCACTGACATGCTTCTTTCATATTCTCCATTACATCACGTACTTCCCAGACCTCAGACAAAACTCCGCGCCTTGCTTTTATAATGCGGAGCAAGCCCGAAATCATATTAACGTTAATTATCAACAGCCGGCACGAATAGGCGGCTCCGTCCCTTTGCTGACTATTCAGGGAGCCTACGGAGTGAGCAAGTAGCAATAGTAGATTTGGGCGCACGCCTATCACAGACGCAAGCCGTGGCAGATCATCATAATTGTCTTTAACTTGTATTTCATAAGGTTTTTCGAGCGGTGGTACAGCGCAACGGGGGTCAATTTTTACTATTAAACATTAAACGAATTTACAAAAGTTTATGCGTGCGATTAAGCGCTGATTCTACGTAGGAAAGTAAAGAAGAGGATCCTGATGCTCAACATTCCGGAGACCAAACCCCATTTAAATTAAATTAACAAATATTGCAAGTAAATAACAATAGCCCACGTCTAAAAAAGCATTTTTATTTAGATTATAAAAAATAATCCTGCATCTATTTTGCATCTATTTTGTTCTGCCACTGTTCTAGAATTCAAATTAAATCAAATCTTATTAGGATCAAATTTTAGCACAATAAATGTTAACACAGTGAGCCTTTAGATTTTATTATTTGTAATTAGAAAAAAAAGCGTGTAGGAATTTGTGTCATCTTATTTCTTGTGTTCTTTAAATTTATAGTAGATTTATTAACTGAAATAAATGACCATAAAATTAAAACAGTGTTAGGACGTTCTAGTGCGTCAGCAGATGTCGGTCTTTCAGCCCCGCTTGTGTTTTTGCGTTATTATAAGAATGAAATGCAGTAGACTGTTATGATTTGTAAGGGGTTCGACCCAAGTTACCCAAACGACTCAGTTCAGATGTAAGTAAATGGATAGAAAGTAAATGGCTGTGCTGGGGGAGGGAGGTGCTAATGATTTGGTCGGCTCTGTGTGTGTGTGGGTGTGAGAGAGAGAGAGAGAGGGGTGTCGCGGTGGTTGATTATTCAGTGAAACAAAGGTTCAGCTGAAAAATGTTAGGCACATCAGTTACTTAACCCCCAATAAAAGGTATTTAGTTGTAATATAACAGATGCGCACTAAATACCAAACCTAAACCAGGCACAAGGATTAATAAAACAAGATAGCCCCCATACCCGTTTTTTAAAATAAAAATACCAAAGAAGATTATTGTGTATAGACTGATTAAAAACAATGCAATTTACGCTATTATAAGGAAAATCTCAAGTTCTTCAATTCCAAGGATTAAAAATGTTAACTTTAGGAGTTAGAATCCAGAAGATTAAAATTACACAAATTTAAATCACTGAAAGTCAGCCTCAGATTCAAGAGGTTTTTAAAGTGGGGAGAAATGCATTTCAGTTCCCCTGAATGTATAGGTGAGAACAGCCGATTCACACCTGGGGAGGGTGAATAATTTGTATTTGAATGTTGTCTGGCATTGTAAAGCACTATAGTGACACTAAAAGAACAACCCAGGATTAATAGGAATTATTATACTGCATAAACATCATTTAGCACAAAAAAAAATCCTCGCGCTCAGGAAAACTATGCGTGCGGTTGAGGGCTGATTAGACTATAGGAAATTAAAGCGGAGGGTTTTTATTTAGACTATAAAAAAATAACCTGCGTCTATTTTTAGGCGTGCCAGCTGCCACTTTTTAGTTAGAAGTTTTCAATACAAACCTTATAATGCCCACATGACATGACGGAATAAAGGCACGGCTTATTATGATCTCGGGCTTGCACCCGCGCTATAAAATACTTTGGGTTTGTTGGGTTACAGTGGATTTTACTACGCGGTGTAAGTGCAATGGCCATTCGTCCGCTCGCGCTGACTCTGCTCTCCGCATGTGGCCGGACCGGCCCCTCCCACCTCTCGCTCCTTTGAAGTCCCCGGGGCGCGTTCCATTTGCCCTGCTTGCATGCCGCACTTCCGCGTTGTTGCACGCGCGTTGCATACACAGAGCGTAGTAAAATCCACTTTAACCCAACAAACCCCGAGTATTTTATAGCGCGGGGTGCAAGCCCGAGGAACGATAGCAACGATAGCTCACCAGTCATGTGTAATTCTGCGGTCCCGCTGCTTCGCATGTCTGAAGGGAAGGACGCCTAACTAGTGAGCGAGGAGCGATATTGATTTTGGCGCACGCCGTGACAGGCTGAAAAAACTGTTGTCAGATTAATGTGCAAAAACTATATAATAAAACTATATAAGACTACATGGCCTTTATAAGACTCAACTTTTATTTAAGCGCACTCACAATAACGAAAAAAATTAATGATTTTGTAAATGTTTGAAAGCAAATAAGGTGCGCTGTTCTGTATTGTTTTTGGTGAACTTAAGCGCGTCAGAAAATAAACGCAAACGTTTTTTTAAATGGTCAGAGTCAGTCTGCTTGCTGTTTTCTCGACGCATCCATAATCAAACTTCATGGAAAACTTCATGAGTGCTGATTTAGACTATGGAGTAAATTAAAGAGGAGAATCACGATGCCGAATCAAAGTCCTGAGCCCAAACCTCATTTACATTAAATTAAATTAACAAATATTATTAGTAAAAAAACCAATAGTCCACGTTTAGAAACCGTTTATATATTCTTTCCGACATGAGTTGGCCCGGTGTTATGCGCAGAGCGCCGGGAGATTTCCTGAAGTTTCGAAATCACGGGGCATTTTTTCTAAATAGACGCTATCTTTAATAACTGATGGAGGTTTTGAGCTGTATACACACGCATTCCTGCCTAAACAACTCTTAAAACTACACCTGTGACACGATAACAGTAATATTTCAAACATTTTGCAGGCTGATATTTGGAGAAACAAAAGAATAGATAACCCAACCAGGTGTTCATTTGTAACCTACATCTCATATGAGCCAACATGAGTAACCCAACAATGTGTTTAAAGTACCTGAAATAATCCAGAACTTAAATAACAATAAACAGATACAGAGATACACTGTATAACAGTCACTATTGTATTTACTGCAACGAGCAAAAATGTCACTTTGCGCCACCTTGCGGCCATTTTACGAATGACTTTAAAATGCAACTTATTTATTTTGGCCACTGACGTTTTTACACGCCGGTGAGCGCGACGGTAATAACCATTCCAATTGATCAACTACTGTATGTGGACTGTGTTCTGGATGATGTCTTACTATGGGCGCTCGTGGACACTGGTTCCAATGTTTCACTCTGGATTACTAGGGCAAAGCGAGCACGATTGCCGACTTCCTGATCAAGCCTTCAATGTTCGCACCCTTTCTGGAAGCTACATGTCCATATCCGCACGGTTCAAGTAAAAATAGGTAAGCGGACTTATTCTCATGAATTCTTTGTGGAAAACATCGAGGATAAGTGCATTTTGCAGATGGATCTCTTAGAAAAATAGGGTGTAGTGATAGACTTGAATAACGGAACTCTGCGTGGTAATTTCGGGTTAGCTAGGTTGCTAATACCCAAAACCACAGCCAGACGTGTTAGTCACACACACCCGGGGGGGCGGAACTTCCGGTAGTCACGCCAGGTAAACATCCGGTAGCAGACCAAACAAGTATACTGGGCGAGCTTCTGCAGCATAGCAGTCTATGGAGAAAGTTCTGGCAGATATCCCTTGCAACCGTTGGGTAGTCTACCTGGACGATTTATTGGTTCACGGGAAAAAGTTTGAGGGCGCGCTAACTAACCTAGGGGAAGTCTTTCTGGCTATCCGGAGTGCGAATTTGCGGCTTAACCCCAAAAAGTGGCAGCTGTTGTGGCAAGAGACCGTTTTTCTGGGTCATGTAATTATTGCTAAAGGGATTGCTACCAATCCAGCCAAAATTGCTGTGGTAAAGAATTGGCCCGAACCGATAAATGTGTCGCAGCTACGCACCTTCCTCGGTTTAGCCTCTTCCTACTGCCGGTTCACTTCGCCACGATCGCAAGCCCGCTGCATGGGCTAACGAGCCTTTTCACTGGGACAGTATGCATGTGCGTGCTTTCGCTTAGTTGCGTGAAGCTTTGGTCACATCTCCCGTTCTTGATTATCCTGACACATCTTGCACGTTCTCCTTGAAACAGACGCAAGCGATGTAGGGCTGGGGGCTGTATTGGCTCAGGTTTCGGAGAATAAAGAGCGTGTTATTGCCTACTTTAGCCAAGCGTTGTCTGGACCCGCGAGGAATTACTGTGTTACTTGGCACGAGCTGTTAGCGGTTGTTGCGGCTTTAAAACATTTCCAGGTGTATTTATACGGTCAACCCTTCTTGCTGCGGACCAATCACGCTTCGCTAGTTTGGCTGCTCAGTTTTAAAGAGCCAGAGGGGCAGTTAGCGCTTTGGCTCGAGCGGTTACAAGACTATAGCTTCACTATTCAACACCGAGCGGGAAAATCACACGCTAATGCCGACGCTTTATCCCGACAGCTGTGCAGCAAAGCGCGTTGTCGGTACTGTGAGCGAATTGAAGAGTGCGTGTGCAGTTGCGATGTAGACCACTCCCCGAATCCATCGGTCCAGAACATACCCCCTGCGCAGTCCTCCCGACCCACCGTTGGTAATCATCAGTCAGAGCCGGCGTGCAGCCGAGTTACTGCATCACCTAAAGCATCACCTGTAGTCACTTCGCCTGTGCCACAGCTGGACCGTGATCAGCTTATTGCCGAGAAGGAGAAGGATCCGGTTCTGCATAGAGTGCTAGGTTAGATTAAAGAGGGCCTGAGACCGGATTACACCGCAGTTGCTCATCTAGGGCTAGAGGTAAAAGCTCTCCCTTCGCAATTTACTCACCTCACGCTGGAAGGTTTACTCTACCGCCGCTGGGAATGGCAGTGCGGCGCGGGCTAATGCTTTCAGCTGTTGGTACCGAGAGCATGGCGGACATGTATACTCGGGTTGGTTCATGGACATTCCGGTTCAGGGCACTTCGGGGTAACTAAGACTTTGCGGTGGTTGCTCGCTCGCTTCTACTGGCCTGGCTGTCATACTGATAGCGAACTCTTTGTTCACAGATGCGATCTCTGCACGGCAAAGAAGGGCCCTACCCAGTGCTCGCGGGCACTGCTGCAGGACTTTCGGGTGGGGGCACCTATGGAGCGTATGGGCGTGGACATTCTCGGCCTATTTCCCGTTTCCGATCGCGGCAACCGGTATGTGCTGGTAGTCTTGAATTACTTCACGAAATGGCCGGAGGCGTTTGCTGTTCCTGACCAGAGTGCTTCTACCACGGCTCAAGTGCTGGTGGATGTGGTGTTCAGCCGATTCGGCGCCCTGGAGCAGCTACACAGCAATCAGGGGTGAAATTTCGAGGCAGAGGTGTTTGCAGCAGTGCGCGAGTGCCTCGGGGTGAAAAAGACCCCTTCATCCCCAAAGTGTCAGCCTCGTGAAACGATTTATTAGGACTCTCACCACACAACTCGCCATGCTTACCAGCGATCAGCGATTTTGGATTGCATCCAAAAGTTACATAGAAGGTTTCCTCATGGGGAGTTAATTATCAGTTCACAGTGAACAAGGAAACGGCAAGTGCTAGAACGAATCATTGATGTTATTAAAGTCATTGGCAAAAGAGGGCTGAGTTATAGAGGCACTAAATCTGAAGCAGCATACATCTATGGAGTTAATTATGTGCCAAAATTTAACAAACAAACACAATCCGATTTGCAAAGAAAAAAAATCAACTTTCTCACAAATGATGCACCCTCCATATTTTCTCACAAATGCATCCATCCGTATTTTCTCACAAATGCATCCATCCGTATTTTCTCACAAATGCACCCTCCGTATTTTCTCACAAATGCATCCATCCGTATTTTCTCACAAATGCATCCATCCGTATTTTCTCACACGCGCCCAACCTATTTTCTCACAAATGCAATGGAGCAACTTCCTCTTCCAAAACAGCAGATGGCGCTATCGATCAATTTACTCTATTCTCCCGAGACCTCAAACAACGTGTTTATATGGTTTACCCTTATGTCCCAGATGAATATGAGCGGGGAACAGTTTTGAGGTGTCCATTATATATCCAGACAGCCAGACATATTAACACTCCACTATCTTTAGGATAGAGCCCTGTAGGGGAATACAGTTATATCAAACCACAGCTGCATTTTAATTAACTATTGAATTATTAACTATAATTAGTGATCATATCTACATTTAAATAATCTGTGTCTGTAGTACAATCATACATTGTAGACAGCTGTTGCAGCGCGAGGTGTAGATACAGTAAGATGCAAGAATCATTGTATTAGACTGCATGAAATTTATGAAACTTTTTACAATCTGATTTGTAATAGAATTCTGTCTGTAATTCAGTATGTTTACTGTTCATTTAAAGCTTTTTTACCCCTTATAACTTTGTTAAAGATTATTTAAATGTAGATATGATCACTAATTATAAAAGATTTTGATGCATCATGTCGCATACGTCTGGTGTGGATATAAAAAGCCAAACATGATGGCAGTTCTTTCAGCCTTTAATAGTTCATTAAAATGCAGCTGTGGTTTGATATAACTGTATTATTCCCCTACAGGGCTCTATCCTAAAGATAGTGGATTGTTAATATGTCTGGCTGTCTGGATATATAATGGACACCTCAAAACTGTTCCCCACTCATATTCCTCTGGGACATAAGGGTAAACCATATAAACACGTTGTTTGAGGTCTCGGGAGAATAGAGTAAATTGATCGATAGCGCCATCTGCTGTTTTGGAAGAGGAAGTTGCTCCATTGCATTTGTGAGAAAATAGGTTGGGCGCGTGTGAGAAAATACGGATGGATGCATTTGTGAGAAAATACGGATGGATGCATTTGTGAGAAAATACGGAGGGTGCATTTGTGAGAAAATACGGATGGATGCATTTGTGAGAAAATACGGAGGGTGCATTTGTGAGAAAATACGGATGGATGCATTTGTGAGAAAATATGGAGGGTGCATTTGTGAGAAAGTTGAATTTTTTTCTTTGCAAATCGGATTGTGTTTGTTTGTTAAATTTTGGCACATAATTAACTCCATATACATCCTTGATAATAGCAGTCTTGACCACAGATGGTCATCCTTTTGGGAAAATATGACATTTGTATGAATGAGCATCTTGTTGAGTGTATTAAGAAAAGCCAAGCACTCCACAAGGCTGTGTCAAGAGGGGGAAGAGGTGCTCTCATCACATTGTTGTCCCAAACTACTGGCAATAACATCATTATTACCATTCAGCAGACAATGCAAGATACCATGGCTAGACAAATTGAGAAAGCTGGTATTTTTTCTGTGCAGATTGACACAACACAAGACATTACAACACAAGACCAATGTTCTGTTATTGTCAGATTTGTCACAGATGACAACATCCATGAGAGGCTTGTTGCAGTGGTGAAATGCGAAGCATCCACAGGGCAGTATTTTGTCTAGGTGTTGACTGATGTTCTGGAGAGGGTAAAGCTAGACTTGTGCAGTTGCATCAGTAATTCTACTGATGGAGCCAGTAGTATGCAGGGGAGGTATAAAGGCTTTAATTCCTTGCCGTCTGCAAAATCGCACAAGATTTTGATAGTGTCAAAGCAGCTGGACAGGATACACTGCCTTCAAAAAGGATACAAAGGGACAAAACTATGCATGGAGAGATGGCTCAACATTAACCTTTTTCTGATGCAGAGAGTGCATACAGAATTGAGGTCCATAATATAATTATGTATACAGTAATTTAAAGTCTACATCAGCGGTTTCTGAGTAATAGGACTTTGTATGCCGACTTGGCTCTTCTAGACCCTAAAAACTGAAACAGATTACGGGCAACAACAATGATTTCCACAGTGTGCACTTCAAGAACTAAGCAAGTGTTCGTTTAGGTTTGACAGTAAAGCTACAGTGACCAATAAAAAAATTGACAGTGGCCTAGACTGGTGTGGGGCCTTGTGAGAGCTTGTTGAACAACGGCAGCGTGAGTTCGGTGAGGAGAGGAGATGAATCGTGGTCGTGAAGCGGCCGAGGGTCGAAGCCGGAGAAAAGATAAGAAGTCCGTGAAATTTCCAAATTTGTGGTCGATGGCAGGTAAGCAGTCGGTAACAGGAAATCTCCAAATGTGTTTAATCCAAAATGAAAGGCGAAGTCGTAGTCAAAGGGCGAAGCGAGGTCGATACTTGGTAGGCTAAGACGAGAGATAACTCTGGTAAATTGAGGCTGAGAATGCACACAAACTGGCGATGTTGTGGTGTCAGCGTGTGGCTTAAATGAGCATGAGAGGTAATTACTGATAGGATACAGTTGTGTAGAGAGCAGAAGGTGAGGTGGTGAGTTAGAAGGAGTGGTTGGGAGAAAGGAACGGGAGTGCTTCGGGGATCATGGAGAGGCTGTGGCTTGACGTGGCGTGACAAATACAACCTTTTGACCAATGCATATCTCATTTTGGGACTTGCGTACAAGTTCTTACTTACACTCTTAGTCACCCAGGTAGCTTGCAAGGGAAGCTTCTCCACTTTTAAATTCATAAAGAGTATGCTCAGGAGATCTCTCACACAACAGCATCTAGAAGCTTTCATGCTCATGGCTTCAGAAAGAGATGTTTTAATGGCCTTAAATAGTGATCAGATCATAGATGGCATTTCTGAGAGAAGTGAGTAACTACGGAAATTGCTCACCTAATTTAAGGCAACAGAAGGTAGTCATTTTCAGATGACTTCCGGAACATTGTTGTCCATACATTTTATGTATATGGAAAACATCTTAGGTTACTTTGCTGTAACCCTGTTCCCTGTAAACTATAGAATCTGACAAATGTGGGCATCACACACTTGCTGCAAGGTGGCCTCGTAGGCAGGGGCAATAGCATCTCTCACCCAATGTGACAATGTTTGTCTAGTGGCGGCCGCCTTTTGGCTGCGGCCCATAACATATAAGAACCTGCTCTGATTTACGCCACTGGCTAGCGCGGTGGATGTACTGTAAATCTGAAGAGCACAAACTGGACACAGTAAGTGAAGTCTTTCCTGCTCCGGAGCTGTAAATGGCAGAGGACAGAGGCTTCGCGACTAACTAGGTGCATAGTCGAGAATGAAACCTTCGTAAGATAGATAAGGTGAGGATGCAGAATAGCTTTGACTAGCCCAGGGGCAAAGTCTAAGCAAGATGGGGAGGCTGACCAAGCCTGCAAATCTCCCATTTTCTTTAGAGGGCCATGAGAAAAAACATCTTATGGGTCAGAAGCCTGACAGGCTTTAATGATTCAAAAGTGGGGTGTCAACCAACCCATCTGGCACAATAGGTAGATCCCGAGGTCAATTATTTTGTAGCAACTCCAGCACTGAAACAATTTGGCAGTGGACTGGGTCTACATGTCTTGCACTACACATGTTGTCTACACTATGCACCAATTTTTAATACACTCCATTTGGGGGCATAGGTTCTTCTAGTGGAGAGAGCACTTAGTATAGTTTTAATTACACTGGCTGGAAGACCAGCCTCTCTTTACTGGTCCCCCAAAGGGGCCAGACATTAGAAGTTAGAAAAGCTCGGGCGGGGGATGGAATGTCGACCCCTGTGCCTGAGACAGATGCTCCATTCTGGCTCAGCTGCTAAAACTGAGCCAGAATCGGCCAGTCGTCTGTGTAATTCAGGATACCATGCCCTGGAATCATAGAGCCAGGGCTGCATCCGTATATTTTATATATGTGCGGGGTGACATGGCTAGACCTAATGGAAGGACCCGATACTGGTAGGCTTCTGAGGTAAAAGTTTCCATCTCCGCAGAAGTGAGAGAGAAAGTTTCTTCCACCGCTTCACAATGAGAAGTGAAGAAGTGGATGGTAAAGGCTCATGATCCGACAAGAGAGCGAGAGAAAAGGAAGATTCTGTCTCATGCACTTCCGCTAAATTTGCATGTGATAAATGCCCCCCGGCTCGCGGTTTCGTTTTAAATGACAGCCAGCCAAGCGTGAGGGACTTTAATAGGGAAAAATCGCAATGCTCGTCTGCTCCCTCAAGCCCGAAGATAGCGTGCTCTTCACCCAAACACTAAAAAACAGAAAGCGTGGAGATTGCCCTCAGCGAGATATTATTTTACACGGAGGGACGGCACTCGTGTCTTACTCTGCCATCTTTCTGGTGAGTAATAAGACACTTTCTTTTTTCGCTTTCTTTAAAAAAAAAGTGCTTCCACACACGCACACAACAATGCAGTCCTTGAAGACAAGGAGCTGAGGATATTTCCGGTTCGTGCCTATTTATAACCTCCAGGTGCACCTATTCAAATGACGTCACCTGACCAAGGTTATATATGCCAAAATTTTTGGTGTGTTTGACACACATGCTTCAACAACCGGTCACACAAAGAGCGTTTCCATAATGTTTTCACATGGAATGTAGCTTTTGAAAGGGAACAGTGAAACCTAAGCACAAACAAAAAGGACAAGTAAAGGAAGGTACAAAAACATTAACACCTTTACCGTGTTTAAATGAATAAATAGTTACTGCATTATGTTTCAAGACATCCTTAATGTACATTTTTCTTCTAATTATATTGTTATGGGGTGCGGTGTGGAGAGCCGCATACGAGATCTTCTACTGATTATAAGAGCCCTGACGTAGGGCTTTAGATGGCTTCAGTGAAATAAGGGTTATGAGAGTGCTTATGACAGACACGGGAAGACCTTTCCGTTTTGAGATAGCGTGGGATTATTAGTGTGGGACCTTTCCGTTTTGAGATAGCGTGGGATTATTAATAAACATTTATTTTTTTTAACAATAATTTTGGAAACTAAAACAAAAAACTAAAGATCCCTTATGCCCTTACAGAGGAAGAGAGAGAGTAGAGTTTGTGCTTTTGCGCTCTTTACCCCGAGAGCACGCGCTTAACTGATGTCGCTCTCCCTCACTTTCTCTGTCTCACCGGCGTCTTAGACACACAGAGGCTTGGGCTTTCCTGTGTCTTTTTCAGTGTGCTTTGTCTTTGGCCCTGACACCTTTTATCGATGCGACCGAATGATTACACGAAGTGTCGTGGACCCTTTATATAAATGCTGCCATGTGCGGCTCATTCAGGCTGGTTGTGTATAAATGTCTGAGCATTTGCCAGTTTAGAACTCCGCGTGGTAGCAATAGTTGTGAATTTATCAAACTGTGTGCGCTGTTGGCAAATACTGTTTTAGATAAATTAACAAGACAGAGCGGACATGTCTGCCTAAATTTTATTTCCCCAGCAAAAATTAAAATGATTAGTAATAGCAATTTATATTAAGACTTAATAGTTGGATTTGATACTTGTCTTTTTATTTACTGCACGGGTGAGTATGTCTGCAGTTTTATTGAAAAATCTGCTAATATCTGCGCACGCAACTCACTGCCTTCTGAAAAAGGCAGTGTTTATTGTTTAGTGTATATTTTAGGTGCGTATACACAATAAAATAATATTGTTTTAGGCTAACTTATCATAGATTTTTGTATTCTTTGTTGTTCTTCGTTTTTTTGCACACACTGTCATGAAAAGGGTGGTGTGGGTTTAGGCATAAATGCAGAGGTAAGGACTTACAGAGTTTATATTAACAAAAACAAAACATGAACAACAGGATGTTGGGGCATGTTACAAACAAAACATTTATCAAATTATAACTTACATATTAGGACATCAGACTAGGGGCTTAACCAGACAAGGGACTAAACATACTGGTAGATAAGACAGACTAAGAGACTAAACAGACTAGACAGCCTAGGAGACTAAACACACCAAACAGATTTGGGGATCAGAAGTGTTAAACAGACAAGGGACTTAACATACTAAACAGACTAGGAAACAAACTAGTATTAAAACATAGTGCGGATTAAAAACAAGGGACTAAACATACTAGACAGACTTGGCTAGGCCTACTAGCTGTTATGCACACTAGCTGTTAAGCTGGATGGTAGCTAAACAGACTAGTTGCCAAAGATCCAAGGGACGAACAGACTAGGAACTGAACAGGTTAGAAGCTAAACAGGTTAGTTACTAAACAAACTAAGATCTAAACAGACTAGGAATCTAAACAGACTATGATCCAAGCAGGTTAGTAGTTTAACAGATTAAGAACTGAACATACAAGAGAGGAAACACACAAGAGGCTAATTACACACAAGGTTAAACACACAAGAGGTTTATCCTCCTAGAGGCTAAACCGACTAGGGGCTAACCATGCTGGAGGCTAAGCTTAAACTAGGAGACACAGAGACAAGGAGACATACAGACAGCAACATTAACTAAACATACTAACAACACCAACTTAACAGACTAGAGGGGTATTCCAGAAAGCTTGGTTAATTTAGCATTTGGTTAATCATAACCTCTGGGTGGATTAACCCCAAACCTGCATACCGCGAATATGTCGGTCCAAAACACCTGAGTTGATTAAACTTACTTTTACACTAACATGGTGAAAGTAAGTTTAATCAACCTCTTACTGGTTACCCAGAGTTAATGCGCATGCACGGTGCATACATTAAGACATGTTCAATGAATCGCCGATTTCACAAGTCAAATAGCTGGCTCTGTCCCTTAATAAAAGACGATCAGTGACACTAACATTGTGAAATGTAAGTTTACCACTATAATTTATTTTCATTATATGAATTAATAAAGTCACTTAAAGGCTTTTAAACATGCTTAAAGTTTTCATGCAGGCTTACTGTATTTAACTGCAAATGATGTATGGGCTACTGTGAACTTAGTTGTATTACTTTGCATGTTTTTTCCTGCATTATTGTTTTTTTCTTTGATAATATTAAGAACTTTATGGGTTGTATTTTCTTATAGATACTGATAGAGGGATTGTATTATTGGACCCTACAGAAAGAACACAGTCTGTCACAGTTGTAAGTGTTTTGTTGTCGGTACCTTTAGTTGCTTTTAGGTATTATTTTTTTTCTTTTTGCCAGATAACATATACTTGCATACAGTATTTCCACTGAAGGATGAAGATGAAGAGACCACATCTGCTGGGACAAAAGTGGACAATGCTGGTAGATCCACTGAGGTAGGATGCATACTATAATAATGCATGCCCCCTTTTTTACATTAGAGTAAAAAACTGTCATTGTTCTTTCACAGTACATACCTGAGGATTTCTCCACGGATGAAGGTTCTTCAACCTCATTGCACAATCTAAGCAATGTAAGAATTTGTGTGCAGTTGTTTATATTTAAAATGTATTGTCTGACAGAATCTCATTTATTAAATTATTTTTTAATAATAATTTCTAGTTTCCTTCCTAGTTGCCAGCAAAGGAGCTGTATAAGGTCCATCTTCAAAAACTGTAACAGGAAAAAGTGACATGGAGATGGACTTAATACAGTTTCAAATGGAAAAGGAAAGGCTACCCATTAAAAAAGCAACACTAGAAATTGAATAACTGAAGCATCGCCTTAAGGTGAGAACTTTTGTGAATTTTAAGTTAAAACTGTTATGTATATAAAGCAATGTCATTAAAAAACACTTTATTTCATTTTACTTTCATTGTTTTTTTTAGGAAATAAAGAAATAAAATGCACAGCGGACCAGTGCAAACAATTTAATAAAAGTAATTTTGACAAATCCTGTCTCTCAAAAGTCTTCCATCTTTGTTGTGTGCCAAAATCTGTAGAGGTTCCTCTGGGCCATCTTCAATACAAGGAGGATGGCTCTTTCCTGTTATAGTGGCAATGTTGTGAAACACAACACAAGCCACTATAATGTCGCATGCCCTCTCTGGACTGACCCGGAGCCCACGCAGACACTGAAACCTAGACTTGAGGATCCCTATGGTCTTCTCCACCTTGGCCCCTGTTCGGCTGTGAGCCAGGTTAAAGCGTGTCTATGGTTCAGGACTAGGTTCAGGTTATAGTGTCATTAAATAGGACAGACAAGGGTATCCTCTGTCCCCCAGCAAGTAACCATTGTACTGTCTTGTAATGATTCAAGTGTACGTACATTACAAATATACAATACAAAACATTATATAAAGCAAAACATACCCTTTTGATGGGTGTGGAAAACAAAACATGAACAACAGGTTTGATGACTTGTGGAAAATTCTGGCATCATGCACAGATCCTGGCCATTTTGTCTCAACATTAGTAATGAGTTTAATGATTTTAACAAGGCAAAAAATTAAGGACACAAAATTATGTTGTTACCTGTACCTTGATACTATGAATAGATTTCCTATTAACATAGTCTCCCTCATTTATTGAAGGAGCTTTAATAGATATGTAAGTACCATATTTCATTCTTGTGATTTGTTGTTATGTTTATCTTATTTCAGTTTATTAGTTAAGCATTAAGCATTAAGTATCATAAATATAATTTGTATTGTGACATCACTTCATGGGTTGTTCTGTGACATCATCCCACAGTTATGCAGTTCCATGTCTATCACGCACGTTAGTTGTAGTTGTTGTTAAGACACGGAAGGATACAGAAAGGTTTGGAGCACACAAGCTTTTGACCGTGATAACGTGAGACAGTAAGCTAAAAAGAATACAGTAAAATAAGTTGTTGTAACTGTAATCTATTGAAGCTACAGAACACAGCAAGCGACTCGTCGTGACTACAGTGGATTTATGCAAGAAACTGTAACAACCGTTGTTTTTTGATGTTGAAAATAAACAAGAGACAAAGAATTCAACGAAACGTCTGATGTCGTCAGTGACACTGTGTAACTAAAGACACGCGTCAGAACTTGTACCTACATTAAAGTCAAAAGCTTGCTCCGCCGCAGAAATGAAGATAAGTGATTTAAGATTGTGAAGAGCGCGCGTGCGACTTCAAAAACGCGCATCAACCGAAAGCGAGAAGAGGACTTGCCTGCCTTAAACTTTACCATGTCACACGGCGAGGAAAACGCCGCTATCGCCGAAACTGAGCAGGTGATGGTGCTCGACGAACTGAAGAGCGCCAGAGAAGGCAAGTGGAGTCAGTTGACTGTATTATACAATGAACTAGAGGCGCTTATGGACAATGCTTGTAATTTGCATGACGTTAAAGCCAAGCGCCGCCAATACAAAGCGCTGCTAAATGACTTTATTGAAAGTAACGTAACAGTGCGATCGTGCGCAAAGGATGAAGAGCGTGAAACCGATCAGCAGCACTGGTATCACCCTAGATTAACGCGCTGCACAGAATTCATGATAAGAGTGGAGTCGTGGATCGCGGACACTAGTAATCGCTTTAAGTTGTCTCAAACAGTTGACGATGGAGTTTCGCCAAACGACAGTGTGTCAATGGCGGAGCGTAAGACGCCCGCCCCCCAAAGGCACGGAAGCGTAACGTCAGCGGCATCCAAGAGGTCCTTAACGTCAGCAGCATCCGAAGCTCGACTAAAAAAGGCAGAAGCCAACAGAGCAGCTTTGCTGGCTAAAGCAGCAACTTTGAGAGATCGGCAGGCGCTGGAGCTGGAGGAAGCACAACTAAAGGCTAAACAAGCACAATTAAAGGCACAAAAGGAAAGGCTGGAAATGGAAACGGCGCTTGCAATGGCCGATGCTGAACTAAATTCTTACCAGAACCGCAAAAAACAACATCCTGCCAGACGGAGCGTGGTCGTCGAAACGAGTGGTGCACGCCCCCCGGAACCAGAGCAAAACGACCACTGCAACCACAGTTCGGCAACGGAATACCTCGAGCTGCCATCACGCCTCCGAGCAACCCACTTAAGCATGCCAGTGAGTGCCAAACCCATAATGTCAAGCACCCTAATGGAACGGCCCACCCAAGGTAACGAACACTCACTTTACAACACTGACATAGTGGAGCCTCAGGGTAGGATGCCACTTCAGGCAGATCTTACAGAAATGTTTGCAAAGAGTCAGAGGCAACATTCCTTACCTCCGCGCAACGTTCCTCCATTCTATGGTGACCCTCTTGAGTTCACGTCCTTCGTAAGACCTTTTAAATATGCCATCGAGACCAACACTGATAGCAATCATGAAAGGCTGTTCTTCCTCGAGCAGTATACTGAAGGACAGCCTAAGGACCTAGTGAGAAGCTGCCTGCTCATGCCAGAACATCGTGGTTACGCAGAGGCTATGAAACTGTTACATGATAATTTCGGAAATAGACAAATAATCGCTACAACGCTGATGCAAAAGGCACTCAACTGGCCGGAAATAAAGTCAGAGGACGGAAAGTCGCTCAAAACTTTTTCCCTGTTTCTAGTAAAATGTTACAATACCATGTCAAGCATTAACTACATGGATGAGCTAGACAATGCTACCAACTTGAGAGGTGTTGCCTCAAAACTGCCCTACAAATTGCGTGAAAAATGGAGAAGCCACGTATACGAGTACGAAGAGCGCAATGAAGAAACAGCTAAGTTCGTGCAGCTGATGAAATTCGTAGAACGGGAAGCAAAGGCAATGTCTAACCCACTTTTTGGAGACCTGAACGTTTCGACTAGTGGCACAACGACTAGTGGTAAAAGGCACAGCAACAAATCCCCTTCAGGATTCAAGCAAAAAATGGAAGAAAAGAGAGGTAGCAGCTTTGCGACCGGCGTAAAACAGGTTGGTAAAAATCATAGAGACTCAATCACAGTAAAGAGTAGTGGTGCGTTAGTTATTAGTGCCTTCACTAAACCTTGTGCATCCTGTGAGCAAGATCACACCCTAGACGAATGCCACAAATTTAACAATGAGACATATAAGGTCAAGTTGGACTTTTTAAAAAAGAATGGATTCTGCTTTGGCTGTTTAGTAAAAGGACATTTAAGCAAAGACTGCACGAAGAAAATTACATGTCAGTTGTGCTCAAAGAAACATCCTCGCATGCTACACATTGCAGCAAAGGACACAGCTCAAGCGATCGTAAAGGCTGACGAAACCGAACCAGTTCAAACATTGCCTGTTACAGCGAGTCACGCAACGAGTGCGTGTATCGGGGCTGGAGATGACTGTATTCTCTCTATAGTACCTGTTAAAATAAAGTCCAAGAAAGGCAACAAGACAGTAAAAGTATACGCCTTTATGGACCCAGGTAGCTCTGCTACCTTTTGTACAGAGTCACTAGCAAGGCGATTAAACGTACAAGGTAAAAAAATTGACATCATGTTAAGCACCATGAACGCGAGGAAACAAGTAGAAAGTTATGTGCTTACTGACCTAGAGGTTAGCAGTCTGGAAGAAAACACCTTTGTTGAACTCCCTAAAGTGTTCACACAAAAGAGTATCCCAGTCTCAGTGGAAAATATTCCACAACAGCACGACATTGATGAGTGGCCATACCTCAGCGAAGTAAAACTGCCTTACATTAATGCTGGAGTTGAAATTCTCATAGGTAACAAAGAGCACAGGCTCCTAGAACCATGGCGAGTAATTAACAGCAGGCACAATGGGCCATATGCAGTAAAGACTGCTCTCGGATGGACCATAAATGGACCTCTTCGAGAGTCGGTCGAGGAAGGCACATGTGACAATGAGCAAGTGAGCGTTGCAGTCAACAGAGTCTCCATCGAAAGTGTAGAACAAATGCTGATACAACAGTACAACCATGATTTTCCTGAACGGAACTGTGATGACAAGACTGAGTTGTCACAAGAGGACTATCAGTTTTTAGACTCTGTAACTAACTCCCTGCAATTTACCGATAATCACTTCTACATCGGTCTCCCATTTAAGAAAGCAGCTATTCAAATGCCCAATAACCGAAGCGCAGCCATGCAGCGCGCACTGAACCTCAAATGGAAGTTTAAGCATAACTGCTCCTTTCACAAAGAGTATTTAAACTTCATGAATGACATGTTTGAGAAGGGTCATGCAGTCAAGGTCCCCACACCCCACCTAAGTCGACAAGACGGGCAAGTGTGGTACATACCTCACCATGGTGTGTACCATCCTCAAAAGAAAAAGCTAATGGTAGTCTTTGACTGTGCTGCCAGCTATCAGGGAATATCATTAAATAGCGAGCTTCTGCAGGGACCCGACCTGACAAACTCACTCATTGGGGTGCTCGCATGCTTTAGACAAGAAGAAGTTGCCATGATGGCAGATGTGGAAGCCATGTACTATCAGGTCAGAGTTCCGGAAAAGGACACAGACTTGTTGCGTTTTCTGTGGTGGCCGAACGGAGATGTGAGTCAGGACTTGGTTGAGTATAAAATGGTTGTTCATTTGTTTGGTGCAAAATCATCTCCAAGTGTAGCTAACTTCGCCTTTAGGAAAACAGCAAAAGAAAACCGCAGCAATGCATCTGCCGAGGCAGTCAACACAGTACTTAAAAACTTTTATGTAGACGACTGCTTGAAGTCTGTCTCTAGTCATAGTTAAGCAGTTGCGCTATATAGTAATCTCACCAAACTGTGCGCAAGTGGAGGGTTTCACCTCACCAAGTGGGCAAGTAATAGTCGTACATTGCTAGCTTCCATCCCTGAGGGTGAGAGAATTAAAGACATGAGGGACTTAGATCTGAGTAAAGACGCACTCCCTGTTGAAAGAGCTCTAGGGGTGCTGTGGTGTATTAATTCAGACACGCTGAAGTTCAAGATTAGTTTAAAAGAGCGGCCTGCGACTAGAAGAGGAATCTTGTCAGTCACTAGTTCAATTTATGACCCCTTAGGCTTCCTTGCACCAGTCATACTGCCAGCTAAGATCTTAATGCAGCAGTTATGTAAAGAGAGACTCGCTTGGGACGATGACATTCCCGAACAATTTATAAAAAGATGGAGGGCCTGGCTACACGAGTTGCATCAATTGTCTGAGTTTGGTGTAGCAAGATGCGTAAAACCAGTTGACTTTGGAGTCACAAATACAGCACAACTTCACCACTTCTCAGATGCAAGTGAAATGGGATATGGAGTTGTCTCATA
The DNA here is from genome assembly GCF_024256425.1 of Clarias gariepinus. Classification (NCBI taxonomy): domain Eukaryota; kingdom Metazoa; phylum Chordata; class Actinopteri; order Siluriformes; family Clariidae; genus Clarias; species Clarias gariepinus. Next base: position 10,408,120 of record NC_071116.1, on the reverse strand, counting down.
TATTAGGTTAGTAAATGCTGATGGACTTACACACTGTGCATTCATGATGGGGAATTTCTTGTGTAGCGCCCTTGAAACAAACTACTATCCCCCGAATGGAATTGACAGCGGCAGTGGTTGCCGTAAACAACGACAAAATGTTGAAAGGTCAACTGGAAATAGAACTGCTGGACTCTGTGTTTTGGACCGACAGCACAACTGTTTTGAGATACATTGTTAATGAAAAACTTCGCTTTAAAACCTTTGTCGCTAACAGAATCTCCATCATACGAGAGTCAACCAAGCCACAGCAGTGGAGGTACGTCAACACTTTAAAAAACCCAGCTGACGCTGCTTCCAGAGGAGTTTCCTGTGAAAAATTCATGAAAAACAACAATTGGATCCATGGTCCCCCCTTTCTTAAAACACCAGAGAGTAAATGGCCTGAAAACATTCACGATCTGTCGACGAAAGAGGATGACATTGAGATTAAACACTCAGCCTTAGCGAATCTCGTAAAAACTACAGAGAGCACAGATGCCGTGAGTAAACTGATTAACTATCACTCTGACTGGTATAAGTTAAAAAGATCCGTTGCCTGGATTCTTTGCGTTAAAGATATGCTTAAACAGAGAACAAAAGGGATCAAGGGACAGGCAAACAACTCAATAACAGAAAACCATAAGTCTCTAACAATTAAGGACTTAACAATGGCAGAAAACGAAGTCATTAAGTTCGTTCAAAACCAAAAATTCAAAGACGAAATTTCCATGTTACAAAAGGGTAATGCATCCGTAAAAGGAAACAGTTGTCTCTCCAAACTAGATCCAGTACTGCAGGATGGAGTGCTAAGAGTTGGAGGACGTCTTGGTAGGTCTGCAATGCCTGAGCACGCAAAACACCCTGTCATTATACCCAAAGACTCACACATTACAACCCTAATCTTAAGAAACACTCACGAACAGGTCGGACATCGTGGAAGGAATTATATGCTTTCAAAATTGCGGCAGAAATACTGGATTCCGACAGCAAATTCCCTTGTGAGAAAGTTTCTGTCCAGTTGTGTGACATGCAGAAAGATCAGAGCGAAGAATAGTGAACAAAAAATGTCAGAACTGCCACGCGATAGAATAACACCAGATCACCCACCGTTCACTAACGTAGGGGTAGACTATTTTGGACCCTTCGAGGTCAAACGGGGTAGAAGTAATGTTAAAAGATATGGCGTATTGTTTACTTGTCTGACAACAAGAGCCGTGCACATTGAAGTCGCGCAGTCATTAGATACAGACTCCTGCTTAAATGCTATTCGACGCTTCATGTGCAGAAGAGGCCAGGTGTCAGTTATGAGAAGTGATAATGGAACAAACCTCATAGGCGCTGAGACTGAATTGCGTAAAGCTATCCAACAGTGGAATCAGTCAAAAATTTAAGGCGTCCTCATGCCAAAGGGGATACAATGGATATTTAATCCTCCTGCTGGGTCTCACTTCGGTGGAATATGGGAAAGGCAGATAAGGTCAGTTAAAAAAATCTTGAGGTCTGTACTAAAAGAACAAACACTAAACGATGAGAGCTTGCACACATTCCTGTGTGAGGTGGAAGCTATAATAAATGACCGTCCCCTTACCACTGCTACAGACGATCCCACAGACCTGGAGCCCCTGACACCTAACCACCTGCTGCTGATGAAAAAACAGCCAAACTTGCCTCCTGGTCTTTTCAAAAAAGAGGACACTTACGCACGTCGCAAGTGGAAGCAAATTCAGTACCTTGCCGACCTATTCTGGAAGCGATGGGTGCGTGAATACTTGCCCTTGCTTCAGGAGCGCCAAAAATGGTCTCAGGTGAGAAAAAACCTCTCGACTGGAGACGTAGTTCTAATAATTGATGAGTCTTCTCCAAGAAATTCATGGGTCGTCGGACGGATCACGAAAGTGTTCCCTGATAAAAAAGGACTTGTGAGACGTGTACTGGTCAAAACTAAAACCAGTACCCTGGAAAGACCCATCGATAAGCTGTGCCTGATATGTGAAATGGACTGTTAATTACCTTATAAAGTAGTCATGTTCCTTTCATTTGGTACGCAGCGATATGAATACCTTAAGTTAAACCGTTAACAAATGTCTAAAGTGTTAAGAAAGTTAATTCTAAAGTGTTAAGAAAGTTAATTCAAATTTTAATCCAATAGTAAATGTTGTGGCCCAATTGTAAAAAAAAAAGGAAAAAACAACAAAACAAAAAATGTGTGTAATTGTCAGTCTTCCTGCCTGTCAATTAGGGGCTGGAAATGTAAGGGCCATATTTCATTCTTGTGATTTGTTGTTATGTTTATCTTATTTCAGTTTATTAGTTAAGCATTAAGCGTTAAGTATCATAAATATAATTTGTATTGTGACATCACTTCATGGGTTGTTCTGTGACATCATCCCACAGTTATGCAGTTCCATGTCTATCACGCACGTTAGTTGTAGTTGTTGTTAAGACACGGAAGGATACAGAAAGGTTTGGAGCACACAAGCTTTTGACCGTGATAACGTGAGACAGTAAGCTAAAAGGAATACAGTAAAATAAGTTGTTGTAACGGTAATCTATTGAAGCTACAGAACACAGCAAGCGACTCGTCGTGACTACAGTGGATTTATGCAAGAAACTGTAACAACCGTTGTTTTTTGATGTTGAAAATAAACAAGAGACAAAGAATTCAACGAAACGTCTGATGTCGTCAGTGACACTGTGTAACTAAAGACACGCGTCAGAACTTGTGAATAACATGCACCTACAAGATATGTGGGTGCCATCAATGCACCCAATTACATTTGGAAACTCTGAAATAGAAAGTAATATATGGAAGGATCAAGTGTGTGTGCAGGATGAATACATGTATAGATATAAGTAGTATGACTACATATTTAATATGCATCATAGATTTTACTACAAAGGACAAACCTGCCACTCTGTGGAATTCCTCTTTAATAACACACAGAGGCTTATGTCCAGTGTCCAAGTGTTTAACCCTCTGGGGTCCATTTTGAGGTGTCTTCCCCTGATGACGCCAATAAAAACTTAAATTACACTTTCTATTTTGATCGTACAGACAAGATCTATATATTAATTGAATCTGTAAAGTGTGTACTTTTATTTGTGTGCACACGTTAAAAATTAAACTTAAATTTTTGCAAATAAAATAAATATATTAATAAATAATATATATTGCATTAATAAAATAAAGAAAACAAACAGAGTGCGCTGTCTGTCGCTTTGGTCTGCGTGAACTGCAGGACAAAAAACACGTCATTAAAATGAACTGAAACTCAGCAAATACTCTACAGAGTGACACAAAATACATATTTATAGAAAGCTTGAATTGTCTACTTTTACATTTACCAATTCAACTCGAAAACAAATAATCTGTTTTCATGTAATCCGTATGAAAGTAAGGAGTGGTACAGATTCTCCTGTATCGGCTCATTACAGCTAAGGAAATCCACCTCCCTGTTTGCGTGCTGTCCATATGAAAATGAAATGAGGTGAGCCAGGTAATCATGTACACGCCCCCATGGCATAAAACGAATGGTTATGACTATAACCTCTGTTCCCTGAAGAGGAGGAACGAGGTACAACACATATTGTATGGGATATCACGCCTTCTCGTGTCCTGGCTGAAGCCACATTTATTCACGCCGTAAAGGCAGACAATCCTGTGGTGACGTGGGTGTAGCCCCGCCTATACCTATAAACCATTGTCAGCAATGTGTTGCACCTCGTTCCTTTCCTTCAGGGAACAGAGGTTATAGTCATAACCATTCGTTCCCTTTCAGTCAATTCACTCGGTACAACACATATTGTATGGAACATATATTCACGCCCTGACGATCATCTACCAAAGTTAACCATAAGAATCCTGATAGCTACTCTACTGCATCATGGACCCCGCAGAGAGGACACAATGAGCCACCGAGGGGGCCGTTATATCAAGTCGGTAGAACCGGACAAAAGGACATTCCTTTGAACAGCGCCCATGATGTTGCCATAGCTCTTGTTGAATGTGCTTTCACACCCAGAGGCAATGGGACACCCTTCCTGCTATAAGCTGATAAAATAGCCTCCACAATCCAATGGGAAAGCCGTTGTTTAGACAGCGCTTTAACCTTTACTGGACTGGCAAAGCAGACAAACAGTTGATCACATAAGCGCATATTCACTGTACGGTTCATGTAGACCAGTACAGGAAGGGGGATAAAAGCTATAAAGGTCAAAGACCATAGAAGTATATTCAGCAGAGACCACCTTCGGTACATAGGCTGCGTTTGGCCGTAGATTAACCTTTAACCCATTCGCAGCAAACTGCATACAGGATGGATGCACGGATAAAGTGTGGAGATCGCCCACTCGTTTACCAGACGCTAAAGCAAGAAGAAGTGCCGTCTTATATAAAAGAATTTTTAGATCTATAGACTCGACTGGCTCAAAAGGAGGACCAAAGAAGACCTCAAGCACTAACAATAAATCCCAAGTCGGAACAATGGACCTCACAGTGGGTCGCAGACGTCGCACTCCTTTTAAAAATTGTACAGCCAGTGGATGAGCCCCTGGTGACACTCCGTCAAAACCAACATGACAGGCTGATATAGCTGCCAAGTATATTGTAGCGTTTTTACCGCTACGAAGAATGCTGGAGAGACAAGTGAGCTTCCTGGCTGCCCAATGCAAATGGCTGGGAGTACTTTATTGAGCAACCGCACATTCCACAGTCACTAAACAGACATCTACCCACACACACACACAACCTGGCTGAAGTCACTACCCCAAACACCTTTCCCCAACACGGTGAACACATCATAACCCCTCCCGCAAAGCATGATGGTCGTCTGTCAAACCCCACCCACGCCACACTGCCCCCACCCGAGCTGTGACCGTCCCCGGTCACCATGGCGAACTCAGTCCTGGAGGCGTGACGGTGGCCGGCGCTGGCGTTGTGAACGCCGGAGTCCTTCTGCTGGGGAAGGAGGGGTGCAGCCCCCCTCCCGAGGCGGACCGGCCTCCACAGAGTCCAATGTTTCACTGGCGTTGGGCCGATAGGGAGCGAGACGGTCTCGGTGGAGCACGACCACTCGCGACCGCCCTGTCAACCGCACCCGGTAGACTACATCGGAGAGCTGGGCAATGACCGTGCAGGGGCCCACCCAGTGAGACATGAGCTTAGGCGAGAGCCCCCTTTTCCTTCCAGGGGAATACACCCACACCTGCTCCCCAGCAGCAAAGTCTCGCCCCTGGCTGCGAGTGTCATACACGCGGCGCTGTTTAACACCGGCGTCCGCCAAGTGTCTACGTGCCAACTCGTGGACACGGAACAGTTTGTCTTTCAGTGCAATAAAATAATCCAACCCCGGCTTCGTGGGTAAATCCACTTGTGGGGGGGACCCGAACACAAGGTCCACAGGCGTGCGCAACTCGCGACCGAACATTAACGCAGCTGGTGTCAGCTGTGAGGACTCCTGCACTGCTGTGCGATAAGCCCAAAGCACAAGAGGCAAATGTTCGTCCCAATCCTTTTGACGGTCACTGGTAAGCACGGCGAGTTGGGTGGTGAGCGTGCGATTGAAGCGTTCCACGAGGCCGTCACTCTGCGGATGAAGGGGCGTGGTGCGGGTCTTTTTCACCCCGAGGCGCTCGCACACCGCCGCAAACACCTCCGCCTCGAAGTTACGCCCCTGATCGCTGTGCAACTGCTCCGGGGCGCCGAATCGGCAGAACACCTCATCCACCAGCACTCGAGCCGTGGTGGAAGCGCTCTGGTCAGGGACAGCAAACGCCTCCGGCCACTTGGTGAAATAATCCATGGCCACCAGCACATACCGGTTCCCGCGATCGGAGATAGGAAACGGCCCAAGAATGTCCACGCCCATACGCTCCATAGGTGCCCCCACCCGAAAGTCTTGCAGGGGTGCCCGCGAGCGCTGGGTAGGTCCCTTCTTTGCCGTGCAGATGTCGCATCTGTGCACAAAGAGTTCGCTATCCGTGTGGCAGCCCGGCCAGTAGAAGCGAGCGCGCAACCGCCGCAGCGTTTTAGTGACTCCGAAGTGTCCCGCACCCGCATGTCCGTGTACCATTCCCAACACTCGTGACCGCAGATTCCGCGGCACCAGCAGCTGAAAAGATTCGCCAGCGCCGCACGGTCGTTCCCAGTGACGGTAGAGTAAACCTCCCCGCAACACTAGTCGGTTGAACTGCGAGTGGAGAGCTTTTTCCTCGGGCCCCAGGTGAGCAACCGCGGCATAATCCGGTCTCTGGCCCGCGTTAACCCACCCCAGCACCCGCTGCAGCGCCGGATCCTTCTCCTGCTCGGCAGTTAGCTGATCACAGTCCATCTGGAGCACAGGCGAAACGGCTACAGGCGATGGTTTACGTGACGCGATAACTCGGCTGCACACCGGATTGGACGGCTGATTACCGACGGGGGCTCCGGAGGACTGCGCAGGGAGAACATTCGGCTTCACGGAGGTCAGAGAGTGTTCGATGTCGCGATCACCCACGCGCTCCTCCACCCGCTCGCAGTGCCGACAACGCTCTTTGCTGCACGGCCGGCGGGATAAAGCATCGGCGTTGGCATGCAGTTTTCCCGCTCGGTGCTGAACGGTAAAATGGTAGTCCTGCAACCGCTCGAGCCATCGCGCTAACTGCCCCTCGGGCTCTTTAAAACTAAGCAGCCACATCAGCGAAGCGTGATCGGTCCGCAGCAGGAAGGATTGCCCGTATAAATACGGCCTAAAATGTTTAAGTGCCGTGACGACCGCCAGCAGCTCGCGCCGGGTGACGCAGTAGTTCCTCTCCGGTCCTGACAACGCGCGGCTGAAGTAAGCTATAGCATGCTCTTTACCCTCGGAAACCTGAGACAGGACGGCCCCCAGCCCTACATCGCTGGCGTCCGTGTCGAGGATAAACATACGAGATGTATCAGGATATCCGAGAACGGGCGACGTGACCAAAGCTCTCCGTAACCGAGTAAAAGCACGCGCGTGCACCCTGTCCCAGCGAAACGGCTGATTCTTTCTTGTGAGCCCGTGCAGCGGACTGGCGATCGTGGCAAAATCCTTCACAAACCGGCGATAGTAAGAGGCTAACCCGAGGAAGGTGCGCAGTTGTGACACATTTAGCGGTTCAGGCCAATTCTGCACTGCCGCAATTTTTGCTGGATCGGTGGCAATACCTTTAGCACTAATTACGTGTCCTAGAAAACCCGTCTCCCGCCGCAACAGCTGGCACTTTTTGGGGTTGAGCCGCAAATTCGCCCGCCGGATAGCCGAAAATACTTCACGCAAGTTAGCTAGCGCGACCTCAAACTCCTTGCCGTGCACCAATAAATCGTCCAGGTAAACGACACAACGGTTGCGAGGAATATCCGTCAACACTTTCTCCATCAACCGTTCGAACGTCGCTGGCGCGTTACAGAGGCCGAACGGCATGCGCCGAAATTGCCATAACCCTTGGCCGATCGAGAACGCGGTTTTTGGTCGTGCTTCCGGGGCGAGCTCTACTTGCCAATACCCGCTACGCAAATCCAACGAGCTAAACCACGCCGAGCCCGCAACGTGCTCCAGCGCATCATCTATCCGCGGTAACGGATAAGAATCTTTACGCGTTACCTCGTTTAACCGCCGGTAGTCCACACAAAACCGCCACGATTCGTCCTTTTTACGCACGAGCACAACGGGTGACGACCACGGTCCGGACGCTGGCTCTATGACGCCCGAGTCGGCCATCTCGCGCAGCTTCTGCTCGGCGATAGCTCGTTTAGCTAACGGGAGGCGTCTCGGATGTAGCCGAACAGGCGCTGCGTTACCCGTATCGATCGTGTGCTGCACCAGATTGGTATGTGTGCACTCGCGCTCATCTACCGCGAAAATATCCGCGAACTCGTGCAAAAGGGACTTCACATTGTCAGCCTGTGACTGGCTAAGCCCTACACTGCTATGCTGCATTAGCTCGGCCATTATCCTAGCTCGGTCGGCTACCGGATGTTTACATGGCGCGTCCACCGGAAGTTCCGCCCCCCTGGTGCGTGCTTCTAACCCGTCCGGCTGCGCTTTGGGCACTAGCAACCTGGCTAACCCGAAGTTACCGCGCAGAGTTCCGTCCACGAGATTCAGTACCGCACCCCACCTTTCCAAAATGTCTAAACCCAAGATACAATCATCCTCGATGTCTGCCACAAAGAACGGATGGGAAAGAATGATTGCACCTACTTGTATTAGCACCGTGCGACAGGCCCGTATCTTCAAATAACTTCCCGATACGGTGCGAATGCTCAAAGCCGGGTCCGGCAGCATACAACCGCGCTCGCCTTGATCTAATACTCCCCAGCGCAGCAGCGAAACCGTAGAGCCAGTGTCCACGAGCGCCTGTAGCGAAACGTTGTCCAGGCCACAGTTCACGTAGACACCCGCGCGATTTCCTACGCGTCCTGACCGGAAGTTGAACCCGGCCGTTGGGGAAGCAAAGACGGCTGTAGGAGGCGGCTTCTCCTCGGCTAGTTTTAACGGCTGCTGGAGTACGTTGTCCTCAGGCCTGAGAACGTCGCAGCGGTAATCCGTCAGTCCCTGGCCTCGGCGTGGTCGCGGAATCTCGGAGGCTGAGTCGAGGCCTAGCCGCGACGGGTAGCCCTGTCCCCGGCTAGGTTCACCTACCGAGCGGCCCCGAGCCACGGGAAAACGCTCGGCTCTTTCGCCGTGGTGTTCTGCCATGATGGGCTCTGCGCGGTCGGCTTCGCGCAGCGCCTCAAACAGGGAAGCCGGTGCCGCCAACCGGATGTGCTCGCGAAGCCGCGACGGCCGAATTCCCCGCAGGAACGCACGCCGTGCTAGCTCTTCCTGCTGGACAGGCCCGAATTCAGGGTAGCCCCGGCGTGCGAGAGATCTCAGGTCCATGGCGAACGCCCCTAGTGGCTCGGAGGCGCTCCGCACGCGGGTTGCCAGCTCCTCGCACGCGGCCTCGTTACGGTCATTCGCGCCGAACCGGAAGTGTAGCGACTCCCGCAACTTCGCCCAGTCCTTCCGCTCATCCGGCCGAAGGTCTTCCAACGCCCGGAGAGCTTCGCCCTCAAGCGAGAGGGCCACCCGGACGGCTGTTTCCGCCGGGGACCAGCCCGCGAAGTCAGCGGCTAGCTCCACCTGGGCGGTGAATGCGTGGGGCTCGACAGCGCCGTTGTAGGACGGCAGGTGCAGCTGCAGGTCGCCTCGCCGGCTGACGGCGCACGGAGCTGTAGCTTGCTCTGGGGTGCGCTCTAAGCCGTTACTCTCCATCCCACTTCTGACACCAAATGTAGCGTTTTTACCGCTACGAAGAATGCTGGAGAGACAAGTGAGCTTCCTGGCTGCCCAATGCAAATGGCTGGGAGTACTTTATTGAGCAACCGCACATTCCACAGTCACTAAACAGACATCTACCCACACACACACACAACCTGGCCGAAGTCACTACCCCAAACACCTTTCCCCAACACGGTGAACACATCATAACCCCTCCCGCAAAGCATGATGGTCGTCTGTCAAACCCCACCCACGCCACAATATTTTAATGGTAGAGAAGGAAAGGCCTTTTTGTAATAGTTCTTGTAGAAAAGACAAAACCTCCACCATGAAGCGCTGAAATGGAAGAACATTACGTTCTCGACACCATTGCTCAAAAGCTCGCCACTTGCAACCATATAAGCCTCTCGTAGACTAGGCCCGAGCACTTTGAATTGTCTCAATTACGTTGAGGGAAAGCCCTTTAGCTATCAGATTGGACCTTTCAACAGGTAAGCATGCAAGTTCCACAGCTCGGGACACAGGTGCACTAACCCACTATATGTGTTGTACCGAGTGAATTGAGTGAAGGGGAACAACAAGCTTCATCATACAGTTACTTACTTTTTCTGCACGTTTGAATGATGGCACGCTACACGGGTGAAGAAGCACTTCAGATGATTCTGGACAGCAATAAAGAATGTACTTTCTCATCAGAGGAAGAGCAAGTGTCAGACGAGGAACGTCTTTATTTTGAACAACATCTGGACTCAACGGAGGATGTAATTCCTGACGAGTAAGTCTTTTATTCTCACCATCATTGCTCTATATTTTATATGTACATTTAGAAAATACTAAATGCCAGCAAAAGTAAAATTGGTTTAAATATTAAATATGTACGCTACTTACAAGCCCGCAATAAAATCTGATAACGATCTGTCCAAAGTTTGATTTTTATATATATATATATACTCAGCAACTTTTTCAGGACTGTGTATTTCAACAATAATGTTGTACAAATCCAAATAACCTTACAAATCTTCATTGTAAAGGGTTTAAACAATGTTTTCCATGCATGTTCAATTAACAATAATCAATTAATTAACATGCACCTGTGGAATGGTCGTTAAGACCTTAACAGCTTACAGAAAGTAAACATTTAAGGTCACAGTTCTAAAAACGCAGGACACTAAAGAGACTTGTCTACTGATTGTAAAAAACACCCAAAGAAAGATGCCCAGGGTCCCTGCTCATCTGCATGAACGTGCATTAGGCATGCTGCAGGGAGGCATGAGGACTGCTGATGTGGCTAGGTACATCCGAATTGCCATGTCCGCACTGTGAGATGCCTAAGACAGCGCTACAGGGAGACAGGAAGGACAGCTGATCATCCTCGCAGTGGAAGACCACGTGTAGCAACACCTGCACAGGATAGGTACATCCGAATATCACACCTGCGTGACAGGCCCGGAGTCACACCAGGAACACACAATCCCTCCATCAGTGCTCAGACTGTCCGCAATAGGCAGTCCATGAGGAGGAGATGCACTGCAGTACTTCACGCAGCTGGTGGCCACACCAGATACTGACTGGTACTTTTGATTTTGGGCCTCACTTCATTCAGGGACACATTGTGAAACATTTTTTGTTTATGTCTTATATCTACAAATATTTACACATTAAGTTTACTGAAAGGTAAAAAACAGTTGAAATTCAAAGGACATTTTTTTTTTTTTTGCTGAGTATATATGTATATATATCAATGTTGCAGTTTACTGTCTGCTTTACATGTTCTGGTAATTACGAAGAGCAGTTTCAGTTTTCGTTTTTGTTTAGGACTGTGGCTGCATCACCGGCGTCGTGCACAAGAAAGACACGGCAAGTGTCGTTCAGTTTCGAGTTCGCTGGAGAACCACAAGTAAGTGCACATTTAGTATATCATAGATGTTAGTTAAATATAACTATATTATATAAATTTATATCTTATATAATATTATAATATTATATAATAGTATTATATATAACCCTAGGCACATGACAGTTGTCGAGACGGCACATTTATGGCACATTTATTTTACAGAGTTTGTTATTAATACAAAACTAACACTTTTATTCATTATAAATTACACTAAATAAAAATTGTTCATGATGAAAAATAAGACAAAACTATTTTGATTATAAAAAAAGCAATATAAAAATATACATGTTGTATAAGAAAAAATATTTAAAATTTTTTTTTTCTATACAACATGTTTTTTTTATATTGCTTTTTTATAATCAAATCCGTTTGGTGTAATTTGTAATGTGTAAACCATAACACTATGACTTTATGTTCTAATATACAAACCTTACGGGGTGGATCCGGAGCGCCGCAGGCAGCTGGAGCCGGTAGGTGACAGGGTTTATCCGAAGGGTGATACGGTAAGGGCCAATGTACCTGGGTGGGAGTTTTTCTTGATTCCGTGTGGAGATGTACATTTCTTGTTGACAGCCACACTTTGTCACCTACGTTGTACATACATCCCGGAGGGTGTCGATGGCGATGTTGGGTGCTGTAGCGGGCATTGGCACGGAAACCGTGGCATACCTCAAATGTGCTCAGGTTGGTAGCCGATGATGTGTGGAGGTTATGTGATAGTTCGGCCCAGATGAGGTAGCGGGCCCAGGAGCGTTGCTGATCGGCGACAAAACATCTCAGATAACGCTCCAGTTGTTGGTTGGTCTGTTCCGTCTCACCATTAGCCTGGGGGTGATACCCTGATAACAGACAGCAGGTGGAATTGATCAGACGGCAGAAGGCCTTCCAGAACCATGCGGTGAACTGGGGCCCCTGTCCGAGACGATGTCTTTCGGGAACCTATGCAGGCGGACTACGTGTTCTGATATCAGCTTGGCTGTTTGTTTGGCTGAGCGAGAGCCACCAGATGCACGGCTTTGGAGAACCGATCGACGATGGTTAGGATTGTGTTCTTTCCCTCAGAAAATGGCAGGCCCATGATGAAATCAACGGCAATGTGCATCCAAGGCCGATGAGGAACAGGAAGTGGTTGAAGCTCTCCAGGTGACGGTTGGTTTGTGTCTTTGGCCCTGGTGCACACTGGGCACGCCCGGACGAACTCTTTTATGTCCTTAGCCATGGAGGGCCATCAGAAGGCACGCTGGATGAACTGGGCGGTGCGTCGAGTGCCGGGGTGTCCGGAGAGTGGAGTGGCCTCATTGGAGGATCTCAGCTCTCAGGGCGTTGGGTACGTATAGCCGTCTGGGCGGCACACCTGCTGGCTCGGTCTCCGCAGCTTGAGCCTGGAGAACTCTCGTTTCCAATTCCCAGCGGAGTGGTGCAATGATCTTGGAGGGTCGAAGGACAGGCGCGGGTTCCGGGGGACGTCCTCCATGTTGTCGGGAGAGGGCGTCTGCCTTGGTGTTCTTGGACCCCAGACGGTACAATAGATAGAAATTATAGTGCTCGAAGAACATGGCCCACCGCGCCTGTCTTGGATTAAGCTGTTTGAGGTTTTGGATAGTGATTAGGTTTTGGTGATAGGTCCAGATGACGAATCGCTTTCTGGCGCCGTGGAGCCAGTGACGCCACTCCTCCAAAGCCCACTTTATGGCCAGCAGCACGCGGTCCCATACCCCGTATCGCTGCTGAGTGGGATCAAATTTTTTGGAGAAGAAACTACACGGGTGTAGTTTCTGATCTGGACCTCGCTGGGAAAGAACAGCCCCGGCGTCCACATCCGAGGCGTCCACTTCCACAACGAATGGTTACTGTGCGTCTGGGTGTAGAAGTATGGGAGCAGTGGTGAAACGGTGACAAAGTTCTTTGAATGCCGAGATGGCCGTTGGGTTGAGGGTGAAGCGGTGAGATGATGAAATGATGAAACCGTTAAAGTTGCTTAAGGGTCTTGGGTGGGGGCCAATGACACACAACTTCCAGCTTCTGCGGGTCCATGGCCACACCCTGGGGCAAGATGACAAAGCCCAGACAAAGGCGTTAGCTACATACTTTTCCATCTCCGTGGTGGATAAGGAGTAGAGATGGCCGCAGGGGGGGGAACAGCACCCGGCTGAAGGTCTATAGCTAGGTCGTAGGGGCGATGAGGAGGCAGGTGTGTTGCACGCTTTTTACAGAACACCTCAGCCAGGTCCCGATAGTCAACGTCAGGGGCCTCAGACTCCCTAAAACACGTCCTAGCCGGCGCCCAAAGGCAGGGTTCAGTGCAGGTCGGGCCCATTGTAGAATCCGGTTTTGGGTCTATAAGATGAGTGGGTCATGCTGTAGCAGCCAGGGGTGTCCAAGAATGAGAGGTGGTGATGCTACAGAGGTGAGATGGAACCGGATCTTTTTCTGGTGCTGATCGATGGTGAGTGATTGGTTGGGTTTGAATGGTGATGGGGCTGGAGGATAGGGACCGTCGACAGATGTAATCTGAACCGGCTGGGATAACGCCTCGATTTTCACACCCAGTTTTTTGGCGTAAGAAGAGTTAATGAAGTTACCTGCGGCACCTGAATCGATGAACCTAGTACTTCTGACCCGTTTGTGGCCAAACTGGAGGCTTACTTGAACCGTGAGATGGGAAATGTTGGTCATGGTAGCGAAGAGTTTGAGGTTCAGGGCGTTTCCCGGCCGGAAAGGGCAGATGGCTCTGTGGTGTGCCGCTGACCCACAATAGGCACAGAGTCCCTCCCTGAATCGCTGTTTCTATTCTGCAGCAGTCAAGGAGGTGCGTCCTAATTGCATGGGTTCCCCAGCTCTGGTGTCAACCACGGCAAGAGGTGGAGATATGACATGTCCGGGGATGGCGTTGGTGACGGAGGTCGAGGAGCATTGAGTGGTAGAGGCGAAGATGGGTGCTGGTTTCAGGGTTTTCGGGGCTGGCTTTGGGCGAGAGAGGAGGCTCTGGTCAATCTGGAGGGCAAGCTGGATTAAGCCTTGAGGCTTGAGCTGGAGGGCCAGCTAGCTTGTCCTTGATCCTAGAAGCCAGTCCCTCATAGTAGGATGTCCGGAGCGCGGCGGCTCCCCAGGTGGTCTGTACGACGAGCGTGCGGAATTCAGCCGTGTAGCGACTCACGGACAATCCTCCCTGCCGCAGGTGGTACAGCTTCGTGTCGGTCTCCAACTCACCCGCAGAATGTTCAAAAGTGATCTTTAGTTGTCGGGTGAATTCATGATATGAATAGGCGATGTCTGAATCGGAATGGAGTATTGCCGTGGCCCACTCTGCTGCCTTTCCCGGATAGCAACGAAACGAGAAGAGCAATACGCACCCGATCGGTGGAGTATTTGGTGGAATTAAACTCAAACACCAGATCTAATGCTGTTAAAAAAACACTACACTTCCCATCCGTGCCATCACATTTATCTGGTAGTGCGAGAAAAACATCGGTAAGTGGGGAGGGGGGGGACAGAACTGCGACCGCCGCGACGGGCGTCTTGCTAGCGATAGCCTTGCGGAGGGCCGCGTTCTCCTGCCGAAGCTCAGCCACCTCACGGCGCAAGTCCGCGATGTCTTGGAGGCTCCAGCGATCAGCCCGGCATGCTGGTTCACCACATCGCAGAGGTGTGCGTGCTCAGCTGGGTTTACCACTAAGGACTCGGGGTGACCAGAAGACGTAGCGATTAGCGGTTAGCCCTTTGTTGCGTGGATGGTAAACCCAAACGCAGAAGCGCGCAAGTAGGCAGGATAACCACGCAAATTATTCAAAGGACTCTCTCGGAGGGAGAGCAAGGGAAAAACACAAATTTAACCCGCGTCCTATTAACACACACTCAAATCAGAAAGTTAACCCAAGAAAGTGAGTACTCACGAAATGGCTGACAAACCGTCTAGACCGGCATGGGCGAACTTAATGACTGAGTGATGTGAAGCGCCATCTTGTCTCCTTTTATGCTTCTGAAGTCGCAACCGTACTACTTCCGGGTCCTAGTGCCGGTCGCGGCGCGAATGTGCATGACAGTATGTGTCAAATACATTCTCAAATAACCTAAACACTGAAAATATATAAACTTATTTTGTCCTCAGATTCTTTCTTGCAACTCTCCCCTGTCACATACCTGTCTGATGGCTCATTATGCAGCTTATTATGCAGGCTTTTGTCTTCTCAGGTGTGAATCACTGCATTAGTAATAATAGTTCACGCCTTTTCGCATAGCCCCTTTACACTCAAAAAGTGATTTAAAAAATATTAATCACTATATTGTTTTCTGTGAGCAAGTTAACAAGATCATTTTTACATCATTTTGAAGCAAAAACACTAGTCCACCAGCCCAGTTCTCAAAGGTCTTGTGAACAAATGTTCTGTATGAGTTTCATGGCCTTATTTCAGCTTCTTTTATTTTTTACAAAACTTGCTTAACACGCATAATATTTTTTTCCTAAAAAATGCAAACACATACATTCATTTTGGTCACGTATTATTATTGAACAGTTTGTGCTGATTACAAGTAAAATACAGGTTGATCATTAATATATTATAAGTAGCTGAAAAAAGCACAAATATCAGAGCATGTCCAAACATTTCAAGGGCCCCAAAATCACCACAGACACCAGAGGGTTAAGTGCCAGACATACAGTTGCCTTTCCCACATGCTCTGCATCATCCACATTGTACAAAAAAATTCCCTGACGCAAAAAAAATGAAGTGCTATGCACAATGTTTTTTGTCCTAAGCGCAGACCTGCGGTTTGTGACATTTGCAATATACGGTTTCAAGAAATGTGTTAAGTAAATTAACGATTCCCTTGAAAACTGATAATGTTTTTTCAAATAACCATTAGGAAATGAAAAGACATCAATACGTGGTCTTATAACTGTCTCCCGTATAATCGTATAATTTGTGCCTCCACGTCCACAGGATCATCATCAAAAGGGCGCGCTATGCTCAATAACCTTCTGAAACAAACTTACCCTGTAACATAACCTGCTACCGCGCAGGTTTTCTTTAGAGAGTAAGTTGCTATGGTTACATACATACCCAGAATGTTACCCCCGTTTTTGAAACCAAAAGTTCAGGTTATCCACTACTTACTCTTAAACTTACCCGGGTACGTCACATAACCTGCTTTCTGGAATACCCCCCTGTTTTAGTTCCAGTGGTAGATCTGTCTTATTTTCGTAGTGAAAGTTTATTTATGTTCCACTCCCATTATTGAGAGACTTTCTAAATGTTCACCTCTGCGTATATGCCCCAACTAAAGCCCACACACAGCACCCATGACAGTAAGTGGGCAAACTTAGAAAATCTGTAGGGGATTAAATACTTATTTTCCCACTGTATGACCGTGTCATATTTAACCTTTGACCTTGAGTTGTCAAAATTAGTTTTGTGTGAGTTTTATGCACTATATTCTATATCCTATATATTTTCTTGACAATTTTCCTATTTGTTATCCATGAGTGTTTGTTTCCAGCAATAGAATTACATGATATTCTTCCATTCTGTATTCTTAACTTTTCAATAATAGACTTCTCTATATTATAATGAATATTACTTTATGTTAAATGCTCAAACACAATGTGTTACTGAGATGAATGAATAACATTTAAAAGTGGTTAAAAATAATAATCAAATATAAAAAGTATGATTCTCACCGAGCTCCCTGACCTGCACTCAATCTACACCAAGCGGTGCTGGACCAAGGCCAGGAAGGTCGTGAAGGACCTCAGCCACCCCAACAATGGACTGTTCGCTCTGTTGCGGTCTGGGAAGCGATTCCGCTCCTTGAGGGCCAACACAGAGAGACTGAGAAGGAGCTTCTTCCCGCAGGCGATAAGGTCTCTCAACCACACCACTATGCAGAATTAACACAATATTTTCACAATTTTTACACCATTATATTTCTATTTGTACAGTACATTTCTATTTTCAGTTTCTATTTTTAGTTCTATTTTTCCTAGTTAAATTTTATTTTATTTATTTTATTTTTTTATTAAAAATTTCTATCGTATTTCTTTTATTCATATTTATTACTATTATAAGCTTTAATTCTCTTTTTAAGGTCACTGGCGGTCGTGTAAGCATTTCACTACATTTCGTACTGTGTATGACTGTTTATGTGAAATAAAATTTGAATTTGATTTGATGTGGAATAAAATAATGCTATTCTGATTCAAATCCTTATGATTTAAGCACTATTCACTAATGTCAAAACATTTTTCACAGAAACTTAATTTATTTTCATAAGACATTTGTCAACAAAGTGCATTGCTTACATAGTAATGGTTTTGTTTTCTGTTTTGCTTGTTTCCCAGAGAAGTACAAGAAATTTCTAATCTTTCTGCAATTACCCAAACCAAGGAAATTCACCATGGTTCCAAATTTTTTTTTTATTACATTTATTGTGGAACATCATACAGTGTGGTTGATTTGGTAATTAACTATGGGAGAACAATATTGGGAAAACTGAAAAGGAAATGAGTGTGTATGCATAAATTTTGGTGGGAGAAAAAGAAAAATGGAGCAACAGCAGGCACTTTGCTTGGCTGTGTTGTGTAACACTTGGCTCGTTGTACAGTACTACAATGACATGTTATTTTCTCCCAGTGTTTTGAACTCTTTAACCTTCCAGATCTGTCCTCCCCACAACCAACTATTGGCAACTCACAGATCTCTTCCTGTCTGCCTCCCTCCCTCATTCTCTAACTCAATCCTTCTCTCCCTCACTTATGTTGCACTTTCCCTTTCACCTCTTTAGCTCTGTGCGTGCCTCTTATTTGCCATATCTATTTTGTTGATATTTATTGCTCATCTCTTGTTCTCTCCCTGTGTGCCAGCATATGTCTCTGAGGTGCTTCTCCATATTGGCAGGATGTGCAGAATCCTTTTGGGTGTTTTTGCTTCAATTCAGCTATGCAACTTACATAATTTCTTCCTTCAACTGGTATGTGCTCCAAACTATTTTATTGTTTTTAAAAGTTTACTTAAGTTGATATCTCACCAAATGTAGTAGAATGGAACTGTATTGTTTGAGTCCTTGCTCCTAATGGAGAATGGATATCTGAATACTTGCAGAATGTATCTTCTGTTCATGCAGTGATTATGATGCATAAAAAGAACAATACAAAGACAGCACATTCTTATAAAAGCTATTGTAAAAATATGTTGGTGTTATAGGGACTGACTATATCTGACCATTTTGATTCATACACATTGACATTTCATACAAACCTAAATAATTATTTTGATAGTGTAAAGCTTTTTTGTGACAAAGACAATTGTTAAAACTCTTTAAAACAAAAAAAAAATTGAATTTGTAAACATGGATTAAATACAATCTTTTACAGATTTTTATGCAATGTACATTTTATTGTTCATATAAGTGTGCCTGTATAGGGAACTGCCCTCCACTTTCTCTCTCTTTCTCTGTCTGTGTATGCGTGTTAGAGAGTGAGTGAAAGAGTGAAAGAAAGATTATTGTTCACAGTCATTTAACAAGCACTGTTGGAATTGAAGAACTCACTGACCCTGGCTTATGACACGCCCCCTTCACTTATGGACTTCCTTCTTTTTCTCACCCACTGACTGTCTTTTCTCAGCTGCAAACAAAACACTCATCTTTTCCACTCCCTATTATTCCCCTATTTTTTTTCTTCCCTCATCTGTTTTTTTTTTTTTTGTATGAGCCTCGCTAAATTCTTACTCACACTATTAAACCTCTTTGAACTGAGCTTTGGCAGATGAAACCTTAGGCAGTTCCTGTTTAGTCAATAAGTTTATTTTTGTCGCAAAATTTTATATGACTGCAAAAAATGTTGGTAAAAGCTTCCTTTAAAAAGAATTTTCACCAAAAACAATGAAAAAATGGTATTTATAAGTGGTGATATTTATATATGGTGCTTTTATTGGGCACTATCTTCTTGGAAGAAATAGAAACATCCCAGCATGGGTGAATGTAGGTCTGTCTGATCCACCAGACTTGAGTGCAACTGCCTGCCAAAAAACACATTTAGAAAAAGTTACCTATGCACATTCAGCAAAAATAAACATTGTCATTCTAAAAAAAAGAACAAAAAACATTTATTAGTTAATAATTGCTTTCATTAATTTCATTTAATAATTTTGTCATCCTAAAATGCCTATGAACCATGCGTGTTAGGTTATTTACTGCTGGGTACTAAAACCTTAGGCGCTAGTCGGCTTTACTTACTAGCGCCTAATACAAGACTGAATTTTAAAATAATCTCCAACCCCTTATCCAGGGTCCTACTGGGTGTGTGTGTGTGTGTGTGTGTGTGTGTGTACACCCTAACGCACTAACTTTCCTTTTAACGATATTTGGGAAAGTATTTTAAAAACAATCTGTTTCTGTCATTATGTGCTAAACTATTGCTAAACAATGGTTTGAGTTTTTTTTTAAGGCAACCCTGTTAATTCATTAGTTAATTAAAATTTTTGAATGTAATCTGAATTTGATGACCCACATCTGGCAGTGGGCGATCGCTTCAGGAATTTAGTCTAATACAACCCGAATTCTGGAAAGGTTTTTAAATTTAAATAAAACTTGAATAAAATTAAAACTTAAAGACTTTAAAATCACATGAACTAATATTTTATTCACTATAGAAATGTTTAAACTGTCACGGACCAGAAGACTAGCAGTTAGCCCTTTGTGATTTACTATTTACACAAATTAACTCGCTTTCTTGTGACACACACTCAATCAGAAAGAAGACCTGAAATGGTGAGTATTCCGGCGAAGCACCGGAAACAGCATGGGCAGACTCAATGACTGAGCAATGTGAAGCACCATCTTGCCTCCTTTATGCTTCCTGAACCGCGACCATATTACTTCTGGGTCCTAGTGCTGGCTGCCGAGGGAGTGCGCATGACAGTACCTCCCTGTCCAGGACTGGCTCCCAACCATAGGGGAAGTAGTGAAGGGCTTGAGCTGGGAGGTATGGAATACTGGATGGATCTGGAGCGCCGCAGGCTGCTGCATAACGGGTGTTGGCATGATGGATGGCTGCGTTAGCTTGGCCCCAGAGCCGCCGACGCCTGCGGACCAACTGTTGTGCTGACAGTACATCAACCTCTAGTTCTTGGTGGTCGAACATTAAAGGCTGGAAACCGTGCGATACCTCAAATGGGCTTAAGTTGGTGGCGGATGAAATGTAAAGATTGTGGGACAGTTCGGCCAAAATGAGGTAATGGGCCCAGACACTTTACAGATTAGCAACAAAACATCTCAGGTAGCACTCCAGTTGCTAGTTGGTCCGTTCCATCTGACCGTTAGTCTGAGGAGAGGATAGTATCCGGATGACAGACTGCAGGTGGAGTTGATTAGACGGCAGAAGGCCTTCCAGAACCAGGTAGTGAACTGGGGCCCTCTGTCAGACGATGTATTTTGGGAACCCATGCAGAGGGACTACACGTTCTAATATCATCTCGGCGGTGTTCTTAGCTGACGGGAGTCCGGCGAGGGCCACCAAATCCACAGCTTTGGAAGTGCCTGAAGTTCCCTCTGTTCGCATGGCATTGGGTACATAGAGTCGCCCTGGTGGTACACCTGCCGGTTCAGTCTTCGCACCTTGTGCCTGGCAAACCCTTGTTTCCAAGTCCTAATGGAGGGGTGCGATGATCCTGGTTGGTGGCAGGACAGGCGCGGGGTACAAAAGATCCACCGCATCTGTCTCGAGTTGTAATCAGATTTTGGTGATCGGTCCAGATGAAGAACAGCTCCCTGACGCCCTGGAGCCAGTGACATCATTTCTCCAAGGCCCACTTTATGGCCAGCAGCTCGCGGTCCCCTACTCCATACCGCTGCTGAGTGGGGTCAAATTTCTTGGAGAAGCAGCTACAGGGGTGTAGCTTCTGGTCTGGACCTCACTGGGAGAGAACAGCCCCGGTGCCCACATCCGAAGCGTCCACATTCACAATGAACGGCTGGATGCCCACTGGCCTAACATGTCTCTGAGGATGTCGTTAATAAATTGTTAGAAGGCTGCGGGGGCATTGCAAAGTCCAAACGGGATGACCAAGCTTTTGTAATGTCCAGTGGGGGCGATGAGTAAAAGACGGCCTTCATCGCCCTTTCTGATGCGCAAGTTGTAGGCGCTCCGGAGGTCCAACTTCGTGAAAATGGTGGCACCAAAGAGGGCGTCCAGGGCAAAAGGCAACAGATGTCGGTTTTTAATGGTAGTTGTTGAGCCCTACGATCCCTACACGCGGGCCACCATACTTTTTCTTCAGAAGAGACAGAGCCCGGCTGTAGGTCAATCGCCAGGTCGTAGGGGCGATGAGGAGGAAGGTGTGTAGCCTGTTTTTTTTTTTTAAATAAATACTTAGACGATAAATGGCGGGGATGGCGTTGATGACAAGTTGTTGGTCATTGGTGTTGACTTCGGGGGCCTTGGAACACATCCCAGCTGGAGCTTGCAGGCAGAGTTCAGTGCAGGACGGGCCCCACTGCAGGAGCAGAGGAGGGGAGGGGTGAGATGGAGGTGAGGTGAAACCGTATCTGCTCTTGGTGCTGGTCAGTGATGAGGGTGACGAGTTGGGTCGGATGTAATCCGAACGGCTGGGATAACGCCTCAAAGTCCACTTTCAGTTTTTTGGCGTAAGAAGAGAGTCAATGAAGTTACCTGCGGCACTGGAATTGATAAATGCAGTACTTCTGTTCCGTTTGTGGCCAAACTGAAGGTGTACTTGAACCATGAGACGAGGCACATTGGTCGTAGTGGCAGGGAGGTGGAGGGAGCCTGGGTCATTTCTTACTGGGCCTAAGCGTCTCCCGGACGGAGAGGGCAGATGCCTCTGTGGTGTGCCGCCGATCCACAATACGCACAGAGCCCTTCTCTGAAGCGACGTTCTCTCCATGCAGTAGTCAAGGAGGTGCGTCCTAATTACATGGGTTCCCTGGCTCTGGTGTCAACCACGGCAGGAGGTGGAGATCCAACAGGTCTGGTTGCAGTGGTTGTAAAGAAGCAAGCCTGGGAGCTGGCCTCGGATGAGAGAGCAGGCATTGGTCTATTCAGAGGGCGAGTTGGATCAAACCCTCCAGTGTAGTGTTACCCGTCTCAGGCGGAAGAGACCCGAAAAGGTAAGTAGAAAACACTGTTGAGCGTCTGCAGGAAAGTATGACAAACACATGAATACGCTGCGAGCTCTGGTGGTGTTTTTATGAACTCTGACCTTTCTCATTTCCTTGATTATAACATCATAACATGGAATGTACGTTCACTTTCAAGAAGAAGAACACAGTTTCCTAGTACAACAATATTTGAACTAAATCTCAAATAAACTGAAAGTATCTGAATGTCCAGGTGTACAAATAAAGTCTCTGTCTTTTGTAAAAATATAAACCAATGCATTATGTTCACAAAAGGTTACCCCCTTTTTTTATACTCACATATTCAGGTCACAATTGTAAACGAAGCATAAAATCCACTGTTACTTTCTCCTTAAACCGTTTTGTTTCACGTTATTTTTCACATGGTCGATGCCATCTTGGCTCTAGCTTACATACACTTGCGGCCATTTTGGCTCCCCTTACTAACTTTAGCTTCTATAGAAAACATGCATTTAACTCACATATTTACTCAAGTAATTACCATCCATACATACAACTTATCACAAACATTTATAAACTTAATTTATGTACATGCTTGTTGGTATTTCGCTGTCTCTGTCTCTATTCACAGATTGCACTAATTAATTACTGACTCATATACTGAAATTATACCAAATAAATGATTAATCAAAACAAATTGCATTTATATGCATTCACATATGTAATGAAATCATCATGACTCATTCAATGTCATTTTAAAGGGTTAACACGCTGTATTTTCCATACCTGTAGGAAAGTATGACAAACACATGAATACGCTGCGAGCTCTGGTGGTGTTTAATGAACTCTGACCTGAGCTGCGCAATTCAATGTCTCAAAAGCGCTAAGCGCCCTCTACAGGAGGCACAAATAATCACAATTTCAGGTTTAGCCCAACAATACATTGGAGTCATTAATGAATTTAAAGATATTGTGTCACATCTTTTCTCTTGCAATTTTGTTAACTTTTGGGTGGGGGGGTCAATAAAAAAAAAAAAAATTACATATACTTGATATCTGCGCACATCAGAAAATTATAATTTTCAACCCTCTACAGTAGCAGGAAGCTCTCGTCCGGCCAGCTCATCCTTGATGCGGGTGGCCAGTCCTTCGTAGTAGGCCGTCCGGAGGGCAGAGTCTCTCCAGTCCGGAAGTCAGCTTGGAGTATCTGGAGTGGGCTGTGTCTGAATCCGAACAAAGAACTGCCATGGCCCATTCAGCTGCCTGCCCGGACACCAACAAGATGATAAGGACAATGGGCAGCCGGTCTGTGGAGCATCTGGTGAAATTAAACTCACAAGATTCAGCGCGGTTAGAAAAACACTACATTTCCCATCCGTCCCATTTATCCGATAGAGTAAAAAAAATATCAGAGGAGGAAGAGGGTTGCGGCGCAGCAGCCACTGCAATAGACGGCAGACTAGCTGGAAAAGGGGCAGCCTCGCGGAGCGCCGCATTCTCCTGCCACAGCTCCGCTACCTCGCGCCGCAAGGCAGCTACGTCTTGGACGCTACTGCAGAAAGCCGCAACTTCACCGTTTAACTGCTCAATCAACTCGACGTGTCTGTTTACCACATCGCCAAGGTGAGCGTAATGCGCTGGGTTTACTGCTGATGGTTCAGTTATTCTGTCACGGGCAACCGGAGGCAGGCCAGAAGACTAACAGTTAGCCCTTGTAGCATGAACGGTAAACCAAAATGTGGAAGTAATCCGAACAGGGAGAATAGCCACGCGATTTACTATACGAACTCTCTTACGCATAGAGCAAGAGTTCACAAATAAACCCGCGTTCTAGCGACACACACTCGATCAGTAAGAAGACCAAAGGGGAAAAGGTCAGACGAGGTCCAAATTTGGTTAGGAGAATCCAAATTTGGTTAGACGAGTCCAAATGTGCATTCTTGTCGGAAATCACGGATGTGTCCTCCTGGCTATAGAGAAACGTGACCTTCCAGCATGTTATTAGCATTCAGTTTAAAAGACAGCATCTCTAATGATATGAGGGGTGCATAAGTGCATACGCTATGAGCAGCTTGCATGTTTTGGAAGGCACTATGAATGCTGAAAATTATATAAAGCTTTTATACAACGTCCATTTCAGGGAAGCCCTTGTGTATTTCAGCAGGACAATGCAAAACCACATACTGCAGCCATTACAGCATCATGCCTTAGTGGTAGAAGAGTCCAGGTGCTGAATTGGCCAGGTGCTCCAGATTTTTCACATATAGAGAACATTAGCTGGAAATCCATATCAGGCAATAATGGGAAGCAAATTCCAACCATAATACTCCAAATACTCATAACCTCGAAGCCCAGCTGTCTTTAAACTGCTTTGAAACGGAGAGGAGATACTGCGCCATGGTAAACATACCCCTGTCCAATTTTTCTGAGATCTGTAGCAGGCATAAAATTTTAAATGAGCTCATTTTGTGCACAAGGATGCAAAATCTTAGTTTAAGTTATTATACAATAACTAGTTAGATAACATAAAAGATAAACATAGAAGTAATTTCACTAGAACATCGAAAAATTTAAGCCATTTCCTGACTTAATATGTCTTATCCCAGTAACCCGTACTGATTAATTGTCATTCTATCCATCCTTAGCACAGGCTGTTTATGGCATTTGTCAGGAAAAAAAGCAATAATAAAGTCTTTTATACATTAATATTACAATACCTTCAGACTGTTTACCGTGAAACAGTAAATAATAGCTGGTAATAACTAATAATAATAACCTAGTAGGATACCTATTTTTTCTATGGGTAACCCTGGAACCCAAAATTTAACAGAGCTGATATTCTAAAGTGTTAAGTGAAAATATAAAGAGAAACCCTACGAGATTTGTAGGACTGTTTATTCTCTTCACCTTTTTCACTTCACAGAAAAATACACTCACCTAAAGGATTATTAGGAACACCTGTTCAATTTCTCATAAATGCAATTATCTAATCAACCAATCACATGGCAGTTGCTTCAGTGCATTTAGGGGTGTGGTCCTGGTCAAGCCAACTCCAAACTGAAAGTCAGAATGGGAAAGAAAGGTGATTTAAGCAATTTTGAGCGTGGCATGGTTGTTGGTGCCAGACGGGCCGGTCTGAGTATTTCACAATCTGCTCAGTTACTGGGATTTTCACGCACAACCATTTCTAGGGTTTACAAAAAATGGTGTGAAAAGGGAAAAACATCCAGTATGCGGCAGTCCTGTGGGCGAAAAAGCCTTGTTGATGCTAGAGGTCAAAGGAGAATGGGCCGACTGATTCAAGCTGATAGAAGAGCAACTTTGACTGAAATAACCATTCGTTACAACCGAGGTATGCAGCAAAGCATTTGTAATGCCACAATACGCACAACTTTGAGGCGGATGGGCTACAACAGCAGAATGTTCATTCATAAAATAAATAAATAAATCTCTGCAGGTTTTTTTTGCCTAATAAATACTATAGGCTTTATAGTCTTTTTGAATTTAGACAAAGGCTCCAATTATGTAAATGATTTATGGCACAACTTAAGATTGATAAACTTAATAGGTAATCAGATTTTGGGATAAAGTTAGTGGGTCCACTCTTTACTTGATTGGCATGTCACTATGATTTCACCAGGTACATAGAATTTATTTAGCATCTTTTTGAGTGTATCTTGATATTACTTTTGAGACACTAGTTATTAATATTCATGACTTCTTCTTTGTCTTTCGGCTGTTCCTTTTCAGGGGACATTCGCCTCCATCTAACCCTATCCTCTGCATCCTCTCACACCAACTAACTTCCTGTCCTCTCTCACCGCATCCATAAATCTCCTCTTTGGTCTTTCTCTAGACCTCCTGCCTGGCCGTTCCAACCTCAGCATCCTTCTACCGATATATTCACAATCTCTCCTCTGAGCATGTCCAAACCACACTTAATATTCATGACATGCAACCTTTATTTACTAGCTAACATCTATGAGAATTCTTTGTGCTTTTGAAATGTCTGTTCATTTAGTAGGCCATATATGCAGGTCCTTCTCAATAAATTAGCATATTGTGATAAAGTTAATTAATTTCTGTAATGTACTGATAAACATTAGACTTTCATATATTTTAAATTCAATACACACAACTGAAGTAGTTCAAGCCTTTTATTGTTTTAATATTGATGATTTTGGCATACAGCTTATGAAAACCTCAAATTCCTATCTCAAAAAATTAGCATATATCATTCGACCAATAAAAGAAAAGTGTTTTTAATACAAAAAAAGTCAACCTTCAAATAATTATGTTCAGTTATGCACTCAATACTTGGTCTGGAATACTTTTGCAGAAATGACTGCTTCAATGTGGCGTGGCATGAAGGCAATCAGCCTGTGGCACTGCTGAGGTGTTATGGAGGCCCAGGATGCTTCGATAGCGGCCTTAAGCTCATCCAGAGTGTTGGGTCTTGCGTCTTTCTCTTTACAATATCCCACAGATTCTCTATGGGGTTCAGGTCAGGAGAGTTGGCAGGCCAATTGAGCACAGTAATACCATGGTCAGTAAACCATTTACCAGTGGTTTTGGCACTGTGAGCAGGTGCCAGGTCGTGCTGAAAAATGAAATCTTCATCTCTATAAAGCTTTTCAGCAGATGGAAGCATAAAGTGCTCCAAAATCTCCTGATAGCTAGCTGCATTGACCCTGCCCTTGATAAAACACAGTGGACCAACACCAGCAGCTAACATGGCACCCCAGACCATCACTGACTGTGGGTACTTGACACTGGACTTTTGGCATTTCCCTCTCCCCAGTCTTTCTCCAGACCCTGGCACCTTGATTTCCAAATGACATGCAAAAGTTACTTTCATCTGAAAAAAGTACTTTGGACCACTGAGCAACAGTCCAGTGCTGCTTCTCTGTAGCCCAGGTCAGGCGCTTCTGCCCCTGTTTCTGGTTCAAAAGTGGCTTGACCTGGGGAATGCGGCACCTGTAGCCCATTTCCTGCACACGCCTGTACACGGTGGCTTTGGGTGTTTCTACTCCAGACTCAGTCCACTGCTTCCGCAGGTCCCCCAAGGTCTGGAATCAGTCCTTCTCCACAATCTTCCTCAGGGTCCGGTCACCTCTTCTCGTTGTACAGCGTTTTTTGCCACACGTTTTCCTTCCCACAGACTTCCCACTGAGGTGCCTTGATACAGCACTCTGGGAACAGCCTATTCGTTCAGAAATTTCTTTCTGTGTCTTACCCTTTTGCTTGAGGGTGTCAATCATGGCCTTCTGGACAGCAGTCAGGTCATCAGTCTTACCCATGATTGCGGTTTTGAGTAATGAACCAGGCTGGGAGTTTGTAAAAGCCTCAGGAATTTTTTGCAGGTGTTTAGAGTTAATAAGTTGATTCAGATAATTAGGTTAATAGCTCGTTTAGAGAATCTTTTCATGATATGCTAATTTTTTGAGATACAGATGGAGCCATGCCAAATAGCCGCGGCCGTGTGAATGGCGTACGAATGACGTATGGCTGCCCTATGCACGCCGTAGTCCCCCCTCCTTTTCCTTCGAGAAAGGCGTGTCAAGATTTCACAGTAAACACGCCCATTCAAGCCCTATTTATGCATTTACCTGGTTCCGTTCTCAAGGACACGTTAACAACAAGCCAGCAATTTAGCTGCGCTGAGTTGCAATCACGTGATTTTAACAACTCACCCCCACCCCCGCCGAACTGACGCTACCAAACTGCACTAGAGATGAAGATGGCGGATTAATGGACTATTCGCGGTAAGTGATGTTTTAATTTATAAAATATGTTTGGGATTAGTTTACAGTATATTTCCCAGTTTAGTTTTTTATTGGCCGTTTTGAAAATTACTGGCAGCACCAGCAGCGGTCAGATGTAACTTTGGATAACTTAATGATCTGTTTACCAAGTCTGGAGTTAACATTACAGCTTACTGTCAGTGTCACAAACTCACATTGTCACTCCTCTTTACCTAAAAAAAGACACTAAAGCTTCGAAAATACTATTAATGTCCCTATTACAAAGGCTGCACTACCGGATGAAGAGTGTTTGTGCTTTAAAAAAATGCCTTTAGAATCTGACCGCGTGTTGTCTCGATAAATTCAGCATTTATTTATTCTTTGGGTAAGAAAATGCAGGTTATGCAGGTTATATCTGTGAATATAATGTGATGCAGTTCATGAAGGACACAAGCTGAGGATAGATGTACAGGAGCTCGCGAGCTAAACGCTCATAACCGGGTTTATATTTTTTTCAATTTGGCCGTGACTTTGCGCGGTACCTTTTTAGGTACCGCGTAACTTTTTAGTTACCGAGCTGGATAAAAACTCTGAAGTGTTTATCAGTTAAGGAGTGGGGGGAGGGGGAGGGGAGGTGTGTGGGGAGGTGAGTGGGGAGGTGTGGGGGGCTTCAGTACTCGGGAAGTTATAGTTTGGCTTCAGAGATGAACTAATGTATACGAGTGTTATATCGCCTAACTTATTTGTATAAAAAGCGCATTAAGTAAATTCTCGGTTAATTTAATGCAGACGATAATACAGACAGACTGGGGTTAACACTAACAAAGTTCACTGGTTAAAGTTATCCCAGTTTATTTACAGTCCTTTACATTACATTCACATTACTTCTGTGGTGTAGGTTTACTAATATCTTTTATATTTATTACAACTAGACATTCTGTAAAGTTTATTTATCTTTGTCTTCACTAAATTCTCCTGTTGTCTTTAATCAGAGCTCCGCTGTGGAGGATTGGGGGGTCAGACGGATGACGGTTGGCCTTTTGGAGCTACTGGAGGAGCCTGAACAAGCTGTTGAGGGAGCTGTAGAAGGTATGACGGCACAGTGCAACAGCTTTAGAATGATGTTTGGTCAGGTCTACTGTATATTCTGAACATAGAATTGCAAAACGTTTGATACTTTAGGGGGGAAACAAAGAATTAAACAGTTCCATCTTTAATATTTTTTAAAAATAAAATTTAATATAAAAGAACCAGATAGAGACTGATAAGCAGCTGGTGTTATCCGGGTATTTTAATGACCTTTTAAGCAAAAATAGTTTTTTTTTACCTGTTTAATACAAATTATTGTTTTACCTTTTACTAGTTTTGGAAGAATAAATTTTATTTTTAAAGTCATGTGTGCGTGTTTTAATTGTTGGGGAATTGTTTGTGTATTTAAAAATACATTTACTTAAACCAACAACTTCAATGTGCAAAAAATAGGACCCGACGTTGTTTTAAATAGTCAAAGAGTTGGGCTAATAATAATAATAATAATAATGATAATAATAATTATTATTATTATAATAATATAACACTTAATCATATGTATCTGTGCTAGTCTGTGTTTGTGATTATAACCATTATAATCATTTTTTTCTCAGTATAAATTTTTTTGGGGGTTTTAAGAACTCCATTAAAAGAGCAAAGACAAACTTAGAAGGAGTGGAAGGTAAAAATCCTTAGTGGAGAATACTGACTATGACATGGTGCTAATTGCTCTGTGTGTGTGTTTTTGGCGGGGGGAGGGGTACTTCAGACTTACTTGTCTGTGCCCAAATGTTTGTGTTAAAGCAACGGAGAAACACACACACCTATCATCTACAAACGCTTTAACTGTTGTCTTGTAAATCGTTGATTAAACCTATGAACACAGCTGTTCAGGATCAGTCCTAAACACAAGCGCAGGGTATGTTTTGTCCTTAGATTAAAAGACACCAATATGTTAATAATTTACACAATGATAACATGTTTATGTTTAATGTTTATTTTGCAGAAATAGGTAATAAGCAATATTTAAAATAAAACAAACCAGGAAGTAAGTGTTTCATACATTAAAGTGCTTTGTATAACCAAGTGCCCCAACAGACATAGAAACAGTGTAGAGAGTGTGTGCGCTGTGGGGGATTGGAAGGTGAACGAAGATAATCATTTACAAGACAAAAGACGTTCAGAGGTGTGTAATGCCCTAAACTATTACGCAATCGCTATCTTCAAAGAAAAGCCGCCGCCCCTTTTCATTCAAACGCGTTAGCGAGTGTTTTTCTTTCCCTATGCTTGTGAACACATTTGCGTTCAGTAACACGATGGAACCAAATACCTAAACAGCAGCAACAACCATTATGATCACACTTTGTTGAATTTATATTGCTTAAATATTTCGCAGCTCTGTGCTCTTTGCATTGCTACGTGTTTATTTACTTCCTTTTCGCATACGATAACATTAGTGCAGAAGGATCTGAAGAGACGTGACTTTGAGACGTTCGCAGTATATTCGAACCGTAGACAGTGTTTATTCTGCAGAACATTACAAAACAGCCATGTCCAATAAAACAGTGCATCTTTAATTAGCCACACACTCAAAAAAATTAACCTGGCTACCTGTTACATGTACTAAAATGTAATATGTGATTTGTACATAATAATTTCATGTTTCCAAGATGAACATGAATAAATTATGTTGTATTTACATGAAATTCAACAACTTAACATTTATTAGATTTAATCATGTTGAGATAAACCAAAGAGATCTCGTCACTATGAAAACCGGAAATATCAGATCAAACATCGCGAGAAGACATCACGAGAAGAGAACGCAGTGTGTTGAGAAGACAACCGTTTGGCGGGCGTGTGAAAAAGGTAAGCAGGAATTAATTCCCATCTTTCTAAATAGAAACGAAATACTGAACATAAATGTCACATGCTGTTTAGCGATGTTAAGTCACGTTATTTTGGTTTAAGCTATTTCTTGTATTTTTAATCACACTTAAAATACCGACGGTTATATACGCGTACTTAATCTGCGGTTCGGTTCTGGTTTCGGTCTGTTCTCATGAGTTGTGAAGCGAGAGGAACAAAGTATAAATATTGTTCATTTGCTAAATTAAGTATCATGAATTTTAATTGAATCTATCTCTGTATTTTTTCACAGGAGTTCGTGAGTGTCCTGTCTGCATCTGACTTCAGGAGTTACCTGACCAACCGTCTCTAACGGTCATATTTAAAAGTCATAACGTACAGTTATAATGTACAAAACTTTCTGTTGGTGGTAAAAGAAATTTCTATGATTAATACTTATTTGTGGTGTTTTATGTTTTGTACATCTTTTTAAATTGAGACCTCATTTGTAAGTTGCTGCTGGTGTAAAATAAAAATCTCCGTTTTATCCAGTTTGTGTTATGCTTCCTTCCTTTACAGAATTCTGTTGACCAGGGCTTGAAATAAAAATTTACTTGAGTTGGATCAACTTAATTTACAATTAAAAAATGTGTTGTACCAACGCTATTCATTTATGTTAACAGTATTAAATTATGTTGGACGCAGCTGTAGTAAATAAGTTAAATGAACCTAATAAAATTAATTTGACTGAACCTAAAAGCATTAAGTTGGGCCACCAAATTTGCTTAATGCTGAATGAAAGCCATTAAATCAGGTGGAAATTCTTTCCATAATTTAATTATCTTTGTTCAACAAGTTATATTTTTGAGTGCATTGGTTTCGAGTTAGAAGTAAAATTAACGGAAGACTAAGAAGCCCCGTAAACGTGACCCTGACAATAATAGTCGATTGTTTTTATATTTATGTTTTTTTTTTTTTTTTAAATGTTTTTAAATTAACGTTTCAGAGTAGCCTATATAATTTGTCCTGTCATCTGTTTACAGCGTTGGCTTTTTTTGTGATTGAGACCCATGGGTAACATCAAAATATTTTTATTATTAGTAGTAAGCCAGGCTTTAGTAACCTTGGATAAATCACAATATAAGCCCTCTCTCGCGCACGCGCGCTCTCTCTCTCTCTCACACACACACACACGTACACACACAAACAAATAAAACATGAAATCGCGTAAAACCAAATGAAACTATGGCAAAAATATATAAGCAGTAAAAATACAGTACTATCCTGTAGGTGAATCCTGTCCTGATAACAGGCGCTGACCCTCTGGAACTGTTAAGTTCTGTTAGTATTGTGTTCAGGTGTGAATGTTTATGGGGATTTAATTTGTCTCTGCTGCCGCATCTATTCACCGTAGTGATAAGTGATTAATGTCAGATCAGATCTTTGATGGGGAAACGTTATGTTGGTTAAATGAATAAAGACATACTGATCCGTATGGACAGATATTTGTTCCAGATATTATGCGTTATTAATCGATTTGTTATGCCAATTTTTGACTATCAGCAAAAAAAAAACATCAGCGAAAACATCAAAAATATAATGAAAACAAACTCAAGCAGAAGTTATTATCAGCAAAATATTATCTACCGTTTTCTATTAAACGAAAATAGATAAAATACACCGTAATGTAAAATACTGTACATAGCCCGCATTTGTATTCCGTACCTACAACGACTGGTATAGATAAATTACAGATGTTACCATGTCTTTAAGGATTATTAATGATGTCGTGAAAAATATTGCAATAAGTAGTTTTATTAATTAATTAAATTAATCATTAATTAAAAATAGCATAAGCATCATGGGTTGTGTATTGAGTGATTTAAATCTGTTTTATGAATCGTTTTTTATCCCTCTTTTTTACCACATCATCTATTTATGAAACTATGTTGACGTAAGTTATGTTATATATATATATTAAATATAGTACCCGGCTGCTTGGACACTGCAGTTAACTAAAGCAGTCAATGCTCCATCTGGCGGAATTATACAGCATTGCAACCATCTTTTTAGAAAGCGCATTGGAGGCGCATGAAGAAAGCGCATGGAGGCGCAAAGAAAGCGCATGGAGGCGTTTATGGGGAGGGGCATCGTTAACTACATCATCGCGGGGAATCACATTCCGTGCACGGATCGATCATGGTCCTGTCACGGTCCTGTCATGAACCTATCATGCTCCAAGCGGCTGTTTGACGTGGCTCCCACTGTAGGAATTTTGGGTTTTCATGAGCTGTATGCCAAAATCATCAATATTAAAACAATAAAAGGCTTGAACTACTTCAGTTGTGTGTAATGAATCTAAAATATATGAAAGTCTAATGTTTATCAGTACATTACAGAAAATAATGAACTTTATCACAATATGCTAATTTATTGAGAAGGACCTGTATATAGTGTAATAATATATATATATATATATATATATATATATATATATATATATATAAAAACACACACATATACACACACATGTACAGTACTCTATATACTCTATTATTCACATTCACACATACTGTATATATTCAATATATAATATTCTTATTGTTCACTTATATATACAGTTCAACCTCGGATTGCAAGAAATCAGATTTGCGAGCGGAAATCAGATTTCCGGACGACAAGCAAATTAAAAAATTTAGTATTTATTATTTTTATATGAATATTTTTCGATAATGGAATGGATTGTCAGAGTTTTCATTATTTCTTATGAGGGAAGTTCACTTTGATATATGAGTGTTTTCATATACAAACATGCTTCCAGAATGAATTTTGCTTGCAATCCAAGCTTCCACTGTGTACATATATATATATACACACACACACACACAGAGTAACACGGTTTGCGAGTGTTCCGCAAGACGACCTTGAATAAGTGTCAAATTAATAGCAGTTTATAGTGCCTTTAAAAACTATTCATACCCCTTTTACATATTCTGTCACATTTTACATCCACAAATTTAAATGTATTTAATTGACCTCATTTTTTTTAACGCAAAGTGGCACATAATGGTGAGGTGGAAGGAAAAGAATGGTTTTTACAATTTTTCACGATAAAATGAGTGGAAAGTAATTTTTAGCAATTTTCAAGTTGTGCCACAGATTCTCTATTGGATTTAGGACTGGACGTTGGCTGGGCCATGAATAACCTTTTATCTAAACCATTTGATTATAGCTCTGGCTGTATGTTTATGCTGTATGTTTTCTTTAAAGATTGCCTTGTATTTAGCTCCATCCATCTTCTCCTCAACCAGGTTTCCTGTCCCTGCTGAAGGAACGCATCCCCACATCATAAACACTATGCACACACTATGTTTGTTTTCCACCACACAGTTTGCATTATTGAGAGCAGTGCACTGCTTCCACCAACTGCCTGTGGAGACTCCGACCGCCTGGGTTTAAGGACATAATGATCCAATGTCTGGGTTTGGACCTCCACAGTTCCGTCCTCATGCCATTGGACTAGTTTTCATGCCGGGTTATATCATAGCCACCATGCCAAACCACCACGGGCCCCAATGCCTGTACTTAAGCCTTTGTGTTGCAAGGCCAGATAAAAGATATTGGGGGTTGTCCTTAACCATTGTAGTAGCGCTTTTTTGGGGGTGATGTAAGGCAGTGACATTGTCTGGAGTGTACATTGTGCTAAGGACTTTTAAAGAAAAAAGTAACAATAAATACATATTTACTAAAAATTAACTGATAAAATAAAACATTGCTTTTGAATTGTGGTTCAACTTATAAAACTGCCCTGGACAAACATGATTGTATGTCTAGAAAAGATTAAAAAAAAAATTGACCATAGGGACATGTTAAACTAAGGTGCGTCCTGTAATTAGCATTACACGTCTTCAGACTTGTAATCAGTCAGGCTGTCTATTTAAAGGATTAAAAGTAGTTACTGTGCTGTTAGGTATCATGGTATGTACCACACTGAACATGGATCACAGAAAGCTAAATGGAAAGTTGTCTTAGGAGATTGTAGACAAACATATTAAAGGTAAAGGCTATAAGACCATCTCCAAGCATGATTTTCCTGTTAACACAGTTGCATTTATTACTTAGAAGTTTAGGGTCGACAGGACTGTAGCCAACCTTTGCTAGACATGGCCTTAAGAGGAAAATGAATAAGAAATTAAATAGATGATAATTTGAATGTTAATTAAATAGACTAGAATGAAGACATTAAAGATGATCTCCGAGGTCAAGGTACATCAGTGTCAGATCGCAGTTTTGCTGCATCTGGCACAAGGCTATCAAGGCATTCTAGAGCGAAATGTGCTGCCCCACTGTTAGAAAGCTTGGTCTCAGTTTTCTTAAATTTTCGTAATATACAAGTACATCTCAATAAATTACAGTATAATTGAAAAGATTCCAAGACACCATGGCATCGTTCAGATGCCGTCGCAGCAGCTCTGCTACTACTGTACTTTTAATTTGTATTTAATCTTTTACGTCGTATGCTATCACGACCTATGACTTCACAACACTTTTAAAACTAGGAAATATTGTTTATGTTTTACCGAGCCTGGATACCTTTTCCTGGCAGAGGGAAATCCTACGTAACCCAGACCTGAGTAAAGGCGATAAACTGCCACACAAAGAGAGAAAGAAGAAACACAGAGGAAAGCGAGCTGGGATTTGGAACAGACTGTGGGCAAGGGCACATAGTCCACCACTGCCCAGCATCCTGTTTGCAAATGTTCAGTCCTTGGACAAGTTGGACGACATCAGAGCTCAGGTTTATTTTCAGAAGGGAGATGCGAGACAGTAATATCCTCTATTTTATGGAGACATGGCTCTCTCACAATGTATACCGTTTCACGGTCCGATTCATTTTCTGGTTTTCGATCAGACCGAACAGAGAACTCCAGTATATCTAAAGGTGGAAAAGTGTGCTTCATGACCAACAATAAATGGTATAACTCCAGAAATGTCTCAATCATGACTCGTTTCTGTTCTCCTGACCTTGAGCACATCTCTATTGTTTGCCGGCTCTTCTATCTGCCCCAAGACATTACATCAGTTATTACTGTTGCAGTTTATATTCCCCCACAAGCAGAAACAAAGACAGCTTTAACTACACTCCACAACATATTCAGTTAACAAGCTGCATTCACCCAGAAGCCAGACCTCATTGTGGCTGAGAATTTTAACAAAGTGAACCTGAAGAAAGTGTTGTCGAGCTTTCATCAACATGTGAAATTTCCAACTAGAGGTAAGAATACTTTGGATTATTGTTACACCCAATTTAAGAACAGTTATAAAGCCGTCTCCTTGCCGGCTTTTGGAAAATCAGACTATGTCACCATCTTTCTCATATTGGAATATAAACAAAGAATTATACAGGACGAGCCGACCATCAGCTGCAGTCAGGGCTCACCGACGTCGACTGGGACATGTTCTGAGTCAGCTCCAATGACGAAAGTAGTGACGAACTTTATCGCTAAACTAACTGACATTTTACCCATGTTTTCGGTTAAAATCTTTCCTAATCAGAAACATTGGGTTGAAATATCACTACATAAAGAGCTGAATGAACGCACTTCTGTCTACAACAAGGCTGCTTCTCACAACCTCCGGAAGGCAGTGAAAAAAGCTAAACAGCATTACTGTTGAAACACAATGGAGTGATCTAGCTGATGACGTCAGCAAGATCATCGCAACAGCAGAGGTGTGTGGGCAGGGTTTAAGACAATCACAGAATACAGAGGACGAGGAAACGACATTGGGAAAGGCAATAATGCAAGGCGTCTTTTCATCAACTACAGCTCAGCTTTCAGCTGAAGTGGGACATTCACATTGACTCTATTGTTAAAAAGGCCCACCAGAGGTTGTATTTCCTTCGCCAGCTAAAGAAATTCAACCTGCCACAGGAGCTGCTCACACAGTTCTACTCAGCCGTCATTGAATCCGTCCTGTGCACTTCAATAACTGTCTGGTTTGGCTCAGCTACGAAAACAGACATCAGAAGACTACAAAGGATGGTTCGGACTGCTGAAAGAATTATTGGCACTGCCCTGCCCACGCCACAAGAACTGTACACATCCAGAGTGAGAAAAAGGGCTCGGAATATCACTTTGGACCCCTCACACCCAGGCCACCTTTTATTTGAACTTTTGCCGTTGGGTCGACGCTATAGAGCACCTAACACTAGGACAGTCAGGCACAAAAACAGTTTTTTCCCCCAGGCAGTCTCCCTCATGAACAGTTAAACATCAACTGTCAATAAATATATGTGCAATATTGTGTACAGTATCACAGTGCAATATACTGTATAATACCACAGATTTCAGATATTTATATGACTTATTTAAAAAGTATCTCACACCCTACTCCATTTGATGTCAAATGTTTTTTTTTTTTTTTTTTTGTCGTGCTGTTTTTGTCTTGTCATTTGTTTTCTGTTCTGGAAGCTCTGTCACTAAAACAAATTCCTTTTACGTGTAAGCGTACTTGGCAATAAAACTCTTTCTGATTCTGATTCTGATCACTGTAGTCCTTTGACAACTCATCATGAAGCTCAGTGATCTGGGTCACTCGCTATGCTCCTAGCGTTCTGAGCTTCCTGACAAACAGACCACAGGTGGTAAAGATCGGA
Source organism: Clarias gariepinus (assembly GCF_024256425.1). Classification (NCBI taxonomy): domain Eukaryota; kingdom Metazoa; phylum Chordata; class Actinopteri; order Siluriformes; family Clariidae; genus Clarias; species Clarias gariepinus. The sequence continues at coordinate 10,370,563 of NC_071116.1, read as the reverse complement.
CAGCGGTTCTCAGAAAGCACTACATTGAACATCGGCTCACCTCAAGGTTGTGGTCTGAGACCCCTTCTCTTCTTTCTCTACACCCACGACTGCTATGCTTGTCACAGCTCCAACTCCATTGTAAAATTCACAGATGACACAGTGGTGGTTGGTCTCATACAGAACAACAATGAGACAGCTTATCTGGAGAAAGCAGCAGCACTATCTTCTTAGTGTAAAAACCACAACTTGTACTTAAATGTCTTAAAGACCAAGAAGATGGTGGTGGACTTCAGAAGAAGTAAGCAGGACTCTCGGTACATGCCACTCAAGATACAGCTAGAAGTACCTGGAAGTCTATATATCGGAGGATTTGTCCTGGTCACCAATATCTCTTAATTGGTAAAGAAAGCTAGGCAGCGCATGTAATACCTTAGACAGTTAAGGAAGTTCGGGATCTCCGGTGGTCTACGTAAAACCTACACTTCTATTATCCAATCTTTTCTCTCTGGGAATATTACCATCTGGTATGAAAATAGCAGCTCCCAGGAAAAAAAAGCACTTGAGAAGTGTAATCAGGTGTGTTGAGCGCATCACCAGGACTACAGTGGTCTCCCTGACTAAGGCCCTTCTTCACTGATCGCTCAGTTTAGATGGCCGGCCAGCTCTAGGAAGAATTCTGGTGGTTTCAACCTTTTTCCACTTACACATGATGGAGGCCACTGTGCTCATTTGGACCTTCAAAGCAGGAGAAATTTTTTTGTAACCTTCCTCAGATTTGTGCCTCGAGACAATCCTGTCTTGGAGGTCTACAGACAATTCCTTTGAGTTCATGCTTGGTTTGTGCTCTGACATGACCTGTCAACTGTGGGATCTTATATGGACAGGTGTGTGCCTTTTAAAATCATGTCCAATTGACTGAATTTATCACAGGTGGACTCCAATTAAGCTGCAGAAACATCTCAAGGATGAACTGGGGAAACAGGATGCACCTGAGCTCAATTTTGAGCTTCATAGCAAAGGCTGTGAATACTTATGTATATGTGCTTTCTCAATTTATACAGTATTTTTAATAAATTTGCAAAAATCTTAAGTAAACTTTTTTCATGTTGTCATTATGGGGCATTGTGTGTAGAATTCTGAGAGAAAAATAAATTTAATCTATTTTAGAATAAGGCTGTGACATAAAATGTGATGCGCTGTGAATACTTTCCGGATGCACTATACAGTGCATTATTAAAGACATTCGCCACCCTAATCATAATCTGTTTCAGTAGCTGCAATCTGGTAAGAGTCTCTGGTCACTCAGGACACAAACTGAAAGACTGAATAGTAGCTTTTTTCACCAGGCTTTAAGGGAAATTAATACTTAACCCCACCAATGACTGACAAATTTAGCACATACAGTCACAGTCACTTTATCTAATATCTTTGCGCTGGTTTCACTTTTTGTACAACAAAATTCTTTATAGTTTTATATTTATACCATATTGTACAAAATTTATTTCATTTTATCATTTTTTTTTATTATCTTTTTGTCAATTTTTATTTTGTACTTAAATACATACAAATATTGCATTTCACTACTGTTGTACTTGTACAACCATGTAAGTCTTGAATCTTGAAATAAATCAAAAGTTGATTTATTTCAGTAATTTCTCAAAAATAAAAACTCATATAGATTTATTTCACAAAAAATGGTATATTTCAAATGTTTGTCTTTTAATTTCGATGATTACGGCGTACAGCTAATGAAAACCCAAAATTCAGTCCTCTAGACTAGACTATAATACTTATTGGTCCCTCTAACTAAAACTAGACTAAACAAAAAAAGGAGAAGATTGACTAAATATGATAAAAACTAACAGTGGCATTATGGCTCTACTTCATGTTTTGGCCCGACACCCTTGCTGACGGATCTCACGGCTTTTAAACTCTCGCTCTCGCTTCCTCGATTACGGCTCTGCTTCACGTTTTTGCTCAATGCACTCACTGATGGATCCCACAGCTATAAAATCAAACTTTCATTCTGTTGACCATGCCCATGCTTAGTGAGCCCTGCCAATGACAACTCTGATAGATCTTACAGTTCCAGACCTAACGGCTCATGACCACACCTGCAGCTCTGTGCCTGCATCCATCTCTCCTCCCCTTCTTTTTATGTTCTCCAAGGAGTTGAGGGTTTTCGACTTTTTTTCATTTCGGCAGGGAGGCCAGCACCATGTTGTTAAGGCTTTGCCAAGGGTCACGCTCCGTTTACAATTACGCCATCGAATTTCGGACCCTTGAATCAAGTGGATGGAACGACAGAGCCTTATCTGACGTCTTCCTCGAGGGCTTGTCAGAGGCAGTCAAAGACAAGCTTGTCTCTCAAGAGCTACCCACCCATCTTAACAGACTCATGGCTTCTACTTTGGCTGCCTTGGGGCACTTATTTAAGTACTGCCTGGTAAAGGAAGCACCCTCTAGTCAGCCTGAGCCTCCTTCAGTTTCCCTAGACGGGAAACCCCTGCCAGCTATCACACGTTGAACCCTTACACTTACGCAAAGGATTTCAGGGAACCATTCTGAGATCTGCCTGTTTATTATTGAAAACTCTCTGCTTTAGTTCTTGGTCTTCCCTGGCTAGCGTTTCATGGCCCACAGATTGACTGGACTAAGCATGCCATCATGGACTAGAGCCCCTCATGGTTTACGTCTTGCCTTCACTCAGCCCTCCCTCAGTCTGACACTCCGATTATGCTTGAGGAACTTCGGACATCTCCAATGTCCTGCTGAATACCACGTTCTTAAGGTGGTCTTCAACAGGACTCAAGGCTTAGGTTTAATCATACTGTTTAGTTTGTTACTTCCTCCTCATCGACCAATCTATCCGTCCAGTGTTTAGCACGAGTCAGTGTATCCTACCAGTTCTGTTTATCTCGCAGCCGCCAATAATAATATAAAATCTGGTATATACCAATTATGAGCAATGTAATGTAAGATCTGGGCAAAAGTTTAGACTTTAAAATACATGACCAAGACAACAGTTCTTTATAGAGAAACAAGAATTTATTAAACTAACCTATGATACATGAAACTATGCTACTTACACACAAACACAAATAAACAGTTCAGAGGGTGAAAGTTAATGGAGTTGTTCTAGTACTGTTTACCTCTACCTGAGAAAGTCACAAAAGCAGCATTTTGGGTTTAATCATACTGTTTGAATTGCGCACCATTTTTCAGCAAGGTATGAAGCTTTGTTTGTTTTACCTGCGTTACGTGAGAGTTGTTCTCTATGGTTTGCCTTCAGCGAAAAGAATTGCGACGTTGCTGATTGGTTGGTGCTATGGGTTGGGATGATATCTTTCTGGGAAGCGATCTGCGGCGTGTTGGTTGCTTGTTTTCCAATGACTGTGCTCTCGGACTCTTCAGGCCTCTTCGTTGCACAGCGGTGGCGTTCAAGTGGTGTCGGAGTTGATTTGTCATAATTCTTTTCAAAGGTAAAGTGCAGGTTAATTTGTTTGTTTGTTTTACTTTACAGCAGTGATTGTTAGTATGCGCTCACTCGAGTGTCATAAGTGATGTTCCTTGCTAATTTTTCAGACAAAACAGTCTCTGTTAATGTGCATTTATGTGAATTTCAAATAAGAAAGGTTTACTGTGTAATTAAGTCTCATTTTAAGTTTAAAAATCCATTTTCCCCCTCAGCTTCTCTTATGTGTGCGCGCGCACGCACAATTTGACACCGAGCTGGTTCATACACTCTCTCTCAGGACGGGAAGGGCTTCACACACACACACAGCGTGAAACACTTGAACGGAAACACTTTTCTGTCTGGATTTCTTTTGACTTTTTTTAAAAGGTAAAATTCAAGTTAATTTGTTTTATTTTTGCTTTATATTCTGTGTTAAGGTTTTTTTTTTTTTGGTCTGTGGAAAGAATAATTTGAGTTTCCATTATTTCTTATTAGTAAATTAAATTTGGTTTACGAGTGTTTTGGAATACGAGCCCGCTTTTGTAACAAATTATGCTCGTAATCCAAGGTTCCACTATATCATTTTTGCACACAACTTTTTCTGATGCACACCCAGTCTGTTTTCTGGTTATACGCTTTGCTTAAATAAGAAACGCCTATATTTAATTTAAAGTCTAAATTTGTACTCTAATTTTTTAGTATGTGATTGTTAATTTATTTAATGTTGCCAGCGGTGGTACAGCGCAATGTGGTCATTATTTATTAAAGAAAACTTATGATGATCATAACAGCCTACTGCATTTCATTCTTATAATAACGCAAAAACACAAGCAGGGCTGAATGACAACGACATCTGCGGACACAGTAGAATGTCCTGAATATTTAAATTTTATGGTCATTTAGTTTCATTTATTTCAGTTAATAAATCTACTACAAATTTAAAGAACACAAAATATGACACAAAATATAAGATAAAAAGCACTAAATTTTTACGTTGCTTAAATTCGATCCTAAAAAGATTTCATTTAAATTCAAAATTTGTACTGTAATTTTAGTACTGTAATTATGAATTCATTTAATTACAATGTTTTACTTGATTTTACTTGCAACTACGTGCGGCTTTAGACGAGTTGCGGCTCATTAATCTCAGTGGAATGACCTTAGGCCTGAGGCCTCAGCCTATAGTTATATATCGCCACTCAGCGATAAAGCCAGCAAACCCAAATGCTGTCATCGTGCGCCGTGACGGTAAAAGTACGATACCGCTTGTTTACCTACTGTAAATAATGTGTATTAACATGAGCCTGGTTCATTTGACCACAATCAAATTTGCTCCATCCGGATGGCACGATTTATCCGAATGTTTGTTTTTTGAATGACAAGCTGAAATAAAATAGGAGTAACAAGGCTATTTTTAAAATGTAAGGAGTAGAAAGTACAGATAATTGCGTGAAAATGTAAGGAGTAGAAGTAAAAAGTCGGCTGAAAAATAATTACTTCAGTAAAGTATAGATACCCCAAATTTCTACTTAAGTAAGGTAACGAAGTATTTGTACTTCGTTACTTGACACCTCTGTTCCATACCAAACATCCCATATCCTGCATACGCATTCATACCTTTATTTATAGCAAGGCTTATACAGGTTGATTACACTTCCTAAGTTTATGATAAGCGTGTTGAACACAACACACAGATATCACACATTTTATATGAGCGCATACATATAATTTTATATTTGCCCTACTGACATACTTTAACTGATTAGCATTCTACAGGAGTTAGTCAAAGGGAATATCTATTATCGCCACACTCTGTCATGGGCAAAATAAATCAGTTGCATTTCGTGTCATTCATGAAACGACCGCCAGGTGGCTGCCGCTGGCTGTTTTCTGAAAACTGCCGCTGATGTGTCTGTAATTGTCAAAACGGCAAAGGTATTTTATTTTGGGTATTTCTTTTTTGGTATAATAAAATATAATAACTTTGTTGTAAGAAATATATTTAAATAATATTTAAAAGCCTGAATATACTCCATAATATTTATGCGGTATAATCAGGACCTCTTATTCCAATTTATTGTAAGTTGTTGTTTTAGTGTTAGTGTGCTCTTCACAATGTCAGACAACATACAAATGCAAATAAATATTTCCTCCCCAGGTGTGAATTAGCTGTTCTCACATATACATTCAGAGAAACAAAAATGCACTCCTCCCTACTTTAAGACCCACTTGGATCTTCTTTCTGAAGACCTGCAGTGCTTCAGGCCTCTTCTTAAATTTGTATAAATTTAAATTCTTCCAGATTCTAGATTCTAAAATTGACATTGTTAATGTATTTAATTTATGGAATGGAAGAAATTGTGTGTTTTTTTGCTTATCATAACATGTATTGTATTTTTTAATTACTCTACACACAATTTTCTTTGGTGTTTTAGATTTGATAAAATAATAATAATAATAATAATAATAATAAAATGATTCCATTTGTTAAAAAGTATAAAAAATTATAGGTTGTGTATTGATTGATTAAAAAAAATTTAAGGCATGTTATGATAAGGAATCCTTCCATCTCTTCCATTTCAGTGACTAAAAAATGGTAACAATGTCAATTTTGGAATCCGCAGAAGGTCCAAGCACATCGTAATAATCTTTGTATAATAAAATGACTCGTTGCATGAATACACACGAATCACTTCAGTGTCAAAGAATCATTTAACGCTGAGCACAAACAGCAAAAAAGCATGATAATAACCAAAATAATAGTCATGCTTTTTTGCTGTTTGTGTCCAGCATCAAATAATTATTTGACCACGAATGGCTGAAATAAAGCTGCTCACATCACATGCGCTTTTACTTTTAAAATGCGCAGTGTCATATAGATGAATATTATGACTGAAACAAAGCTGCTTGTATCAGCTCATATCGGCAGCGAGATGAAAAGGTCAAAGCGTGTACCAAAAAAAGCAGTTACCTGCGGCGTTCACATGAGCTATGCGAGTGTTACACATGATAAAATATAAAGGTTTACTGTGTTAACATTAACTTTGCTTAAATTTGACACAAATAAACACCTAAATTAAATATAAATTCTAAATTTGTACTGTAATTTTAGTACTGTGATTGTAAATTTGTTTAATGTTTCAATTGTATTTTATATTAATTTCAGGTAATAACTAAAAAAAACCAACATCCTATTTACACATGATTAAATCTAAAGGCTCACTGTGTTAACTTTTACTTTGCTTAAATTCGTTCCTAATAAGATTTCATCTAATTTAAATTCAAAATTTGTACTGTAATTTTAGTACTTTGATTATGAATTCATTTAACTACAATGTTTCACTTTATTTTATCCACTACTACGTGCAACTTAAAAGGAGCTGCGGCTTATTTATCCTTGAGAGAATTAACTGATGGCTGAGGCATCAGTCTATAGTTATATAGCGCTACTCAGTGGTAAAAGCGAGCAAACAGAAATCCAAATGCTGTCGCCGTAAGGCGTGACAGTAAAACTAGAATACCGCTTAAGTAACATCTGTAATTGTCCCTGAAACATGCATGTTCTCTGTTTTGGGGCTAAGAGGTAAAGAGAAAACACATTCCGGGGGATCAGCAACTGCCAGGGGGTTGTGAAACTTCCCTATTCAAGTGAGTTGTTCACTGATTTACACCGTTTGAGTGGGGATGTGATACGCTTCTCTCTTAAACGTGAAACCAACAGTCTTTTCCTCGTTTAACGGCTTGCTAATTTGCACCATTTAGGTTGGGATGGTGAAAGCCATCTGTGTTTCCTCTTTTGACCGGGACATCCGACATTTCCAGCTGCTTTACACCGAAAGATAACGTCGTCAGCATGGCTCCATTTTGCTAAAAGGTAACAGATTCACGGCTCATTTAAGGTGGCCTGTTAGTCCCTACACTAATTAAGGACGTGCTCAGAGGCGTCCTGAAATTTTTTGTATTTGTTTATTTGGACAATATTAAAAAAAAATTCCCATGAGTGTAGGAGCATGTTCGCCAAGTATTACAGAGACTTGGAAAACAATTTGTACTTTAAAGCAGAGAAGTGCGAGTTTCACACAACATCCACCACCTTCTTAGGTTTTGTCACCTCCCCCCACCTCCAGAGAAGGCTGAAGATGGAACCGGCCAAGGTTCAGGCCAGTCTTCAACTGGCCAACCCCAGCCTCCTGACGAGACCTCCAATGATTTCTGGGCTTTGCTTTTACCTCCGTTTCATTCGGAGGTACAGCTCCATCACCGTGACCCCAACCTCTCTGACCCCCAACAAGTTTTTGCTGGAACAAGGAGTCAGAGACAACCTTTGTCGACCTCAAGAGAAGGTTCACCCTTTATCAAGCTAGCACTGGAGGATTGGAGGCATTGGCTGGAGGGGACCGACTTCCCATTTCTAGTGTGGACCAATCACAGGGACCTAGAATACTGTCACGAGGCTCAACGTCCGACAGACTCGGTGGGCATTATTTTTCTCTAGATTTAACCTTGTCCTCTAACCAGCCAGGTTCTAAAAACACCAAGTCTGATGCTCTCTCATGTCAGTTCTCCTTCCCCTATAACTCCATGCCATGCGACACTATCCTGCCTTCTCGCTGTCTAGTAGCGGCTGTGGAGCTAGACAGGCCTCTTTGTCCCCCTTTGCCTACAGTCATAGGTCCTGGAATGGATCAAATTGTCCTGTCACTCAGGTGCTGCTCATACGCGCTTCATCATTCAACAGCGTTTCCACACTGGAGAGGGATGTTTCTACAAGGTTCTCTCCGTTCCAGTGCTGTCTGGGCTACCATCCACCACAAGTCAAAAGGAGGAGGTAGAGGTTCCCTCGGCCCAACATTTCGTCCACCGCTGCAAACAGACATGGCTACAAGCAAGACGATCCCTGCTGCAAGCCTTTAAATGATATAAGAGACAGGCAGACCGTCACAGCATTAAGGTCCCCAGGTACCATGTAAGGGGGAAAGACATGCTTACTACCAGGGACATCCTATTGAGGACTGCGTGTGTTAGTTCATATAGTTAGTTTTATTTTCATCAGCATAAGGCAAAATCCATATTTTTTGTTATGTAGCTTGTAATTTATTAAATAGTTTGAACCATAGAATGTATTGTCTTACGTGTTGCAGCATCTAATGTACTTTGGTTTTTGTCGCATGCGCGCGGCTCGTGGGCTGTGAAGATGGACCCAGGTGGAGGTGCAGGTCATGAGCCCCCCAGTCCTTCTGTGGTGCCGCTGTAATAAGAGCGAAGGCGCTGGAGCCGAGATGCGGGATCCGTAGCGTCGCATTGCCGCCGGGACGTGAGACAGAGCCGTGGTCATGAAGGCGGAAGTGTTAGATTCCGTGTTGGAGCCGTGAAGTGCGTCCACGATGTCGTCGTGCCAAAACGTGAAGCTGAGCCATAGTCGAAGAGATGAGAGCGAGAGTTCAGAGCCGTTTGATCAGTCAGCGAGGGCGTCGAGCAAAAACTGACGCGAAGCAAGGTCAAGACAGCCCACTGCACTTTCTTATAAACTGGATGAAATCGGCGCCAGATGAGAAACCGGTGTGCCAGCGGGGCGGTGCAGGGGCGTGTTAGGAGCGATAACAGCGTGGGAAAACATGCGAGGGCAATTTACGATGCGTCGTAGCTTGGATACGTGGAAGGTGGAGTGAATGCATCGCATGGACGGGGGAAGTAAAAGTCGTACGGCACGTTTAATATTTCACTTGTTATTTATATTAATTTCAGGTAATAACTAAAAAAAACCTACATGCGTAGCTTTCCTACTTACACATGATTAAATTTAAAGGCTCACTGTATTAACTTTTAGTTTGCTTAAATTCGATCCTAATAAGATTTCATCTACAGTAATTTGAATTAAAAATTTGTACTGTAATTTTAGTACTTTGATTATGAATTCATTTACACTCAACAAAAATATAAACGCAACACCTTTGTTTCTGCTCTGATTTTTCATGAGATGGACTTAAAGATCTAAAATTCATTTCAGATACACAATATTATCATTTCTCTCAAACATTGTTCACAAATCAGTCTAAATGTGTGATATTGAGCACTTCTGCTTTGCTGAGATAATCCATCCCACCTCACAGGTGTGCCACATCAAGATGCTGATCTGACATCATGAGTAGTGCACAGGTGTACCTTATACTGCCCACAATAAAAGGCCACCCTTGAATGTCCAGTTTTTTGCTCTATTGGGGGTCTGGGGACTCAGAACTGGTCAGTATCTGGTGTGACCACCATTTGCCTCATGCAGTGCAACACATCTTCTTTGCATAGAGTTTATCAGATTGTCAATTGTGGCCTGTGGAATGTTGGTCCACTCCTCTTCAATGGCTGTGCGAAGTTGTTGGATATTAGTGGGAACTGGTACACGCTGTTGTATACGCTGGTCAAGCACATCCCAAACATGCTCAACGGGTGACATATCCGGTGAGTATGCTGGCCATGCAAGAACTGGGACATTTTCAGCTTCCAAGAACTGTGTACAGATCCTTGCAACATGGGGCCGTGCATTATCTTGCTGAAACATGAGGTGATGTTCATGGATGTATGGCACAACAATGGGCCTCAGGATCTCATCACGGTATCTCTGTGCGACGAGCTCGAGTCAGGTCAAGAACCCGATGAGGATGACAAGCATGCAGTTGAGCTTCCCTGAGACGGTTTCTGACAGTTTGTGCAGAAATTGTTTGGTTATGCAAACCAATTGTTTCAGCAGCTGTCTGAGTGGCTGGTCTCAGACGATCTTGGAGGTGAACCTGCTGGATGTGGAGGTCCTGGGCTGGTGTGGTTACACGTGGTCTGCGGTTGTGAGGCCGGTTTGATGTACTGCCATATTCTCTGAAACGCCTTTGGAGACGACTTATGGTGGAAAAATGAACATTTAATGCACAAGCAACAGATCTGGTTGACATTCCTGCTGTCAGCATGCCAATTGCACGCTCCCTCAATGCTTGTGGCATCTGTGGCATTTTGCTGTGAGACAAAACTGCACATTCCAGGGTGGCCTTTTATTGTGGGCAGTACAGATCTGGCCTTTAAAAACACACGTTTTCAGAAAAGAGATCCCGAGACTTGCCGTGGCTGCGTGCGGCAAGCTGTGAAAATGCCCTTTATTACCTGTAGGGGGCAGTTGTGTTTCAGTCTATAGTATTGTGTGTCTACTGAAGCTGAAAAATGTTCTCTTAGGCGCCCATTGACAGCAAGCGACAGAGCTTATAAACGTATCAAGCTCAAACTGTTATGTATTACAGTTATGTATAAATCTATAAACACAACATTTTAAAAGGAATGGCAATAAAACTGAACAGGTAAGCTGAAATAAAATCAGTAGCAGCAGTAGCTTACGCTAGTAAACTAGTTACTTATTTTAATTATTATGGTAGTCAATATTAATACGAAATAATGCTGAGAAACATTATTTCAATTCATATTGACCACCATAATAATCACTAGCACAAGTTAATGCTGCTACTAATTTTATTCTGTTTGATTGCCATTCTTTTTACTTGGCTCTGGTAGATCAGGGGAGACGTGTTGGTCATCATCAGCATGTGTTATGATGTGGGATGTGGTGGGCTGCTGGATCCAGCCTCACTGTCCCTGACCTGTTATAGGCAGAATCTGTTCATTTGAAGCATTTCACAGCATTTACCTCTAAAGCTTTTTCTTATTTTCGCGTAACCTTTTCTTTTTCCTCCTTTTCATTCATGTAAATTATTATTAATTGGCTCAGAAAATTTGCTGCATCAAGAAAGGATCAATATTTAAAAAGTTTAAGATGCCCACATGTTAGGACAAAGAATACAAAAGTGTATAATCTTTAATAAAGTTAGCCTAATACAATATTGTTTCCAATGCTGAAGCAAACATGATTTTGGTTTAGTCTATTCATTGAATACAACGCGACAGCGCGCTCCGAGGTGAAGCGCACCCAGAGTTACTGTAATCCCCCATCTCACCTTTACGACAGGTGTGAAGTCATCAAACCGGTTTCGCTGCTGGGGGAATTCGCAGAATTGGGGGTTTTAAAACAAATTAACAAGACCGAGCAGACATCAGACAGGGGGTTTGGTTGGTTAGAAGTGGCGCTGACGGGGGTGCTGGGAGGGAGTCTTGTCCGGGGAGCAATTTAGTGTAGAACCGCCACTGCCTATTTTCCACCACATCACGTACTTCCCTGATCTCGGACTAAACTCCGCGCCTTGCTTTTATAATGTGGAGCAAGCCTGAAATCATATTAACGTAGCATTCATCATTCAAAGTTATTCATATCAGTTAGTGTGATTTGGAAAGTGCTATAACTCCACCTGCCACAGTTTCAGCCCAGTGGAACAATCTGACTACATGTGAAGTGCCATGAAAAAATATTTGCCCCTTCCTATTTTTTTTCTTTGCATATTTGTCACACTTGTATAGGTGGAATTTCACCTAAACACTTTAGGTGAGAACGTATAGGTTAATATGTACAGTAGTTGATCAATTGGAATGGTTATTACCATCGCGCTCACCGCCGTGTAAAAACGTCAGCGGCCAAAATAAATCAGTTGCATTTTAAAGTCATTTGTAAAATGGCCGCCAGGTGGCGCAAAGTAACATTTTCGCTCGTTGCAGTAAATACAATAGTGACTGTTATATAGTGTATCTCTGTATCTGTTTATTGTTATTTAAGTTCTGGACTATATCAGGTACTTTAAACACATTGTTGGGTTGCTCATGTTGGCTCATATGAGATGTAGTTTACAAATGAACACCTGGTTGGGTTATTTTGACCCAATAACTGGTTTATTCATTATTCTTTCGTTTTTCCAAATATCAGCCTGCAGAATGTTCGAAATATTACTGTTATTGTGTCACAGGTGAAGTTTTAAGAGTTGTTTAGGCAGAAATGCGTGTGTATACAGCTCAAAACCTCCATCAGTTATTAAAGAAAGCATCTATTTAGAAAAAATGCCCCAGTGATTTCGAAACTTCAGGAAATCTCCCGACGCTCTGCGCATAACACCGGGCCAACTCATGTCGGAAAGAATTTATAAACGGTTTCTAAACGTGGGCTATTGTTTTTTTACTTATAATATTTGTTAATTTAATTTCATTTAAATGAGGTTTGGGCTCAGGACTTCGATTCGGCATCGTGATTCTCCTCTTTAATTTACTCCATAGTCTAAATCAGCACTCATGAAGTTTTCCATGAAGTTTGATTATGGATGCGTCGGGAAAACAGCAAGCAGACTGACTCTGACCATTTAAAAAAACTTTCTTTAATCATAAAATCTTGAACTTAAAATCATTAAGTTTTTTCGTTATTGTGAGTGCGCTTAAATAAAAGTTGAGTCTTATAAAGGCCATGTAGTCTTATATAGTTTTATTATATAATTTTTGCACATTAATCTGACAACAGTTTTTTCAGCCTGTCACGGCGTGCGCCCAAATCAATATTGCTCCTCGCTCACTAGTTAGGCATCCTTCCATTCAGACATGCGAAGCAGCGGGACCGCAGAATTACACACGACTGGTGAGCTATCGTTGCTATCGTTGCCCGGGCTTGCACCCCGCGCTATAAAATCCTCGGGGTTTGTTGGGTTAAAGTGGATTTTACTGCGCTCTGTGTATGCAACAACGCGGAAGTGCGGCATGCAAGTGGGGCAAATGGAACGCGCCCCGGGGTCTTCAAAGGAGCGAGAGGTGGGAGGGGCCGGTCCGGCCATCCGCGGAGAGCAGAGTCAGCGCGAGCGGACGAATGGCCATTGCACTCACACCGCGTAGTAAAATCCACTGTAACCCAACAAACCCTAAGTATTTTATAGCGCGGGGTGCAAGCCCGGGATCATAATAAGCCGTGCCTTCATTCCGTCATGTCATGTGGGCATTATAAGATTTGTATTGAAAACTTCTAACTAAAAAGGGGCAGCTGGAAAGTCTGGAAAGCTAAAAAGTCAATTGCACTGGCAATAAACCCATAAATACATTGCTTACCATTGTCAATTTGTCCCTCCTCATCAATTTCCTGCCTTCTTCATCACAGGTACTTTATGCATTGCATGCCCGAATATAACCGAATTTAGCTGAGTTACTACTGAACACTATCCCAATTAGCAATTGCCATTAGTCTAAAAAACAAAATATAATACAGAAAACATTCGACATGTCAACAAAACATAAACAGAACATTTTCCCAAACATATATCAAGCTTATTTAAAAACCTCAAAAGCATAAATATTCAAAGTACCTGGAAAACGGAGATGTAAATGATCATAACAACCATAAGTTCCCGCCCCCTCTGTACGAGCTGATCGATAAATCTAACACACCAAGAGAGGCAAGACTTAAGGCAGAACAGCCAATCATTAGGTGGTGTCATGTTTGAGAGGGAGGGGAAAGGAGAGCTGAAGCGAGCGTAGACACAGAGCGGCCAGAGAAACGGAGGAGCGAAAGCGAAGGCGTTTGTTTAAAACTGTGGGAAAACTGAAGAAAAGTGTGGGTGTTGAACCCTGTCACCGGGAAATAGTCCAACCTAGAGGTGATAAAAGCATGAACTAGTTTTTCTGCATCGTTTAGCGACAATATATTTCTTATCTTGGCAATATTTCTGAGGTAAAAGAATGGTATCCTGGTAATATTATTTACATGAGCTTCAAATGAAAGGCTGAAATCTATAATCACACCAAGGTCTTTTACTGTTGCACTTGATGGAACAGAAAGGCCATCTTATGTTATGGTGTAATCTAAAATTTTACTCCTAACTTTGCAGCTCTATGACTAGAACTTCTGTCTTATCCGGATTAAGCAGAAGGAGGTTAATTAGCATCCAATTTCTTATGTTCTGTACACATTGCTCAACTTTAATAAGCGTTTTTTTCTCATCAGGTTTTGCTAAGACATATAACTGTGTGTCGTCAGCATAACAATGAAAATGAATACCATGCTTACGGATTATGTTGCCCAGAGAAAGCATATAAAGGGAAAAAAGCAGTGGACCTAAAACTGAACCCTGTGGAACGCCAAACTCTACTAGAGAACATGCAGAATAATCACCATTTAAGGCTACATACTGATAACGATGGGTCAGATAGGATCTGAGCCAGGAGAGGGCAGTAGCCTTAATTCCCACTACATTTTGTAATCTGTGAAGAAGAAAAGCGTGATCAATGGTGTCAAAAGCTGATACAGTTCATGTATGCCATTTCTATGTAGATATTTACATTTACATTTACATTTAGGCCTTTGGCAGACGCTCTTATCCAGAGCGACTTACAAAAAGTGCTTTAAAGTTTACATCATTGGATACATACTTACACTGGGTTAACTAGGTTAATAACTAAGTGCCATTAGTCCAACACCACTGGGAAGAGTTTTTTTTAGGGGGGGGGTTAGTTCAAGTACAGAAGAAACAGATGCGTCTTGAGTCGTCGTTTAAAGATAGTCAATGTCTCAGCTGTACGGACATCTAGAGGAAGTTCATTCCACCACCCAGGTGCCAGAACAGAAAAGAGCCTGGATGAATGCCGCCCTCGATCCCTGAGAGATGGTGGAATGAGGTGAGCAGTGCTGGAGGATCGGAGGGAACGTGGTGCAGTGCGTGGTGTGATTAGAGCAGAGAGGTAAGTGGGTGCTGGGCCATTTTTAGCTTTGTAGGCATGCATCAGCGTTTTGAATTTAATGCGAGCAGCTACAGGAAGCCAGTGCAGGGAGCAGAGGAGTGGTGTGGTGTGGGAGAACTTGGGAAGGTTAAAAACGAGACGTGCTGCTGCATTCTGGATCAGTTGCAGAGGATGAATCATGGACAGAGGCAGGCCTGCCAGGAGTGAGTTGCAGTAGTCCAGTCTTGAAATAACAAGGGACTGAACAAGCACCTGAGTAGCCTGTAAGGCAGTGGTTCTCAAACATTTTCTGTCATTCCCCACTTAAGAGGGTGGGCGAATTTTCAAGCCCCACTTGTCAACAAAATGATAACGAAAACGGCCAAGTGTACTATTTATTGAAATATCAATTTCTAAACCGATAAGATTAAATAACACCAAGTTCAAAACAGATAAAATACACGTGCAATTGTTATAACAGGCTTACTTTGTCACTTATCTAGAGCTTTCTTTCAAAAAAAGATGTTGTCGATAAGTGTCTTTCTACTTTGTCTCATGCTGTCTGCTGCCAGCGGTTTAAGACACAAAACACACAGAGGTCTCTCATCTGCCCCACCATCCCCACCATGAATTCAAGCGCAACATAGGCTTCATCATGTTTTCCTTTTGGCTGGATTTTTGGTTGATTAGGCTGATAGTGCTGAATCACCTGCTTATTTGTGGTCCATGTAACAAATGTATCCATTGATGTTATTATGCTCACTACATACAGTACGCTACTGTGTTATGGTCTAAAATGCCCCCAACCTAGGCCACGGATTGCCCACCTAAATTCATAGGTTTATGGTTTACAAATTACAACAAATGAATTTAATTATAAAGTAAGCAATATAAAAAAAAGGTTGTATAGGTGGCAAAATATATAAATTATATATTTTTTCATATACCACATGTATATTTTTATATTGCTTATTTTATAATAAAAATCATTTCCTGTAATTTTTCACCACAAACAATATTTAGTGTAATTTGTGATAAATAATTTGTTATTTGTACATTGACAAACCCCTACAAAATAAATGTGCCATAAAATAATCTTTTTGGGGGATTTGTATTAACCGTCTCGACGGCTGTCACGTGCCTAGGGTTAATTATAATAGTAATAATATATTTGATAATAATAAACCTTTGAATGTATGTCCTAATATAATATTTGATAGAGATTACGTGTGCAATCCGTGGCAGGAGGACATTTTAGTGCATAACACCTGTTTGTGTCCGCGGTAAAGTTAGTTTGATATTCGCATCTCCGAATTCAATAGCTGCGTAAATAAACCCGCGAATAAGATACCCTCATATATTTCCTCTCTACACTGTGTTTAAGCGACATCCGCCTTAAATTATACATGTTTAAAAGCATAAACACCATTATTCTCTACGGCGCAACGAATGATTTAGGGATCATCGCAAAATGCCGCACAGCAACAAAAAGTGTAGAACGATATTGATCTTCCCTTCTGTTCAGCGCCTGAAGGATCAAAAAGCAACTTTGTTACCACACTGGAAACTAGAAATGCCAGACTAGTACTGCCTGATAAGATATTAATGTTTAACAAAAGCACAGAAACATCAGAATACACATAGGAATAAATGAAATGACATATATAATACCGAATGTTTCCTTATATATTGTTCCTCTGCAATTAACATGCCGACGTTAAACCGTTATTGTTGCACTATGGTTCCACTTTTTCTCTGATGTTATTTTAATTTACTTGTATTAATGATCCATTTATTTGTGTGTCATTATTTAGTTTCGAGTGTCTGATAAAGAAAATAAAGATTAAAAAAACAATTAAGAAAAGCATGAATTAGAATAGGTACTTTCCTATTATTTTCCACTAATTCCCTCCCGTTCATTGCGCCCCACCTGTCATGTCTCTATTCCCCACTAGTGGGGCGCGCCCCACACTTTGAGAACCACTGCTGTAAGGAAAGAAATGGGTGAATTCTTCTGATATTGTAAAGAAGAAATCTACAAGAGCGAGTAAGGTTAGTGATGTGTGGGGAAAATGACAGATGATTGTCCAGTGGTTGAAGGAGTGATTTGGTTGTTGTCCAGGGATATCACATGGTCTTGACATGGGGATGAATCACAAGGGATAAACAAGAGTTGTGTTTTACTGAGATTAAGCTTTAGATATGAGCATAGCTGCTTCGCTCTTTTCCAGAATCTTAGAGATAAAGGGAAGGTTTGATATTGGCCTGTAATTGGACAGCTGACAGGGGTCGAGGTCAGGTTTCTTAATTATTGGTTTGATAACTGCTAATTTAAAAGATTTTGGAACATAACCAATGCTGAGTGAAGAATTAATTATTCTCAACAGGGGTTCTGTTATTGCTGGTACTATCTGTTTAAGAAAATGTGTCGGTACAGGATCTAATATACAGGTTGATGAATTTGCAGAAGAGATGAGTGAAATTAGTTCATTCTCTTCAAGGGGAGTAAAGAATTCTAGGTTCTAATCTGACATGGCTAGATTAACATCTGCATCAATTACATTGTTCGGTTTCAAAGCCTCGATTTTATACCTAATATTTACAATTTTATTATTAAAAAAGTTCATGAAGTCCTCACTATTGCATGATGTTGTTGTAACTGGGTTTCTGTGGGTGCGCTTCACGTCAGAGCGCGCTGTCGCTTTTAATAGACTAAAACAAAAAGCATGTTTGCTTTAGCATTGGAAACAGTATTGTATTAGGCTATCTTTATTACACACGCACGGGCATCTTTAAATTTTATCAGAAAATAATTATAGGCTGGTAGAAACGCTATTTTTCATATAACTTAAACGGCTGAATGAAGTTAAATATACACAATACATTATTAATTGCGTTTGCTTTACATTCGAGCACTCATGTGTAAAAAGATTTTTCATTACATATTGTAGCGTTTTTACCGCTAAGCAGAACTTGGAGAGACAAGTGAGCTTCCTGGCTGCCCAATGCAAATGGCTGGGAGTACTTTATTGAGCAACAGCACATTCCACAGTCACTAAACAGACATCTACCCACACACACACACAACCTGGCCGAAGCCACTACCCCAAACACCTTTCCCCAACACGGTGAACACATCATAACCCCTCCCGCAAAGCATGATGGTCGTCTGTCAAACCCCACCCACGCCACACTGCCCCCACCCGAGCTGTGACCATCCCCGGTCACCATGGCGAACTCAGTCCTGGAGGCGTGACGGTGGCCGGCGCTGGCGTTGTGAACGCCGGAGTCCTTCCTCGGGGGAAGGAGGGGTGCAGCCCCCCTCCCGAGGCGGACCGGCCTCCACAGAGTTCAATGTTTCACTGGCGTTGGGCCGATAGGGAGCGAGACGGTCTTGGTGGAGCACGACCACTCGCGACCGCCCCGTCAACCGCACCCGGTAGACTACATCGGAGAGCTGGGCAATGACCGTGCAGGGGCCCACCCAGTGAGACATGAGCTTAGGCGAGAGCCCCCTTTTCCTTCCAGGGGAATACACCCACACCTGCTCCCCAGCAGCAAAGTCTCGCCCCTGGCTGTGAGTGTCATACACGCGGCGCTGTTTAACACCGGCGTCCGCCAAGTGTCTACGTGCCAACTCGTGGACACCGGCTCCACTGTTTCCCACGGGTTGTGGAACTGTGAACCGCTCATCGCCAGGCAGAAGGGCCCCACCCAGCGCTCGCGGGCACCGCTGCAAGACTTTTGGGTGGGGGCACCTATGGGGCGAATGGGCGTGGACACTCACAGCCAGCTCGGCTCTCCGATGTCATCTACCGGGTGCGGTTGGCAGGGCGGGCACGAGTTTTGCCCCACCGGGACCGTCTTGCGCCTCCACAGCCGCACGCCGGGGAACCATCGAACTCTGGAGGCCGGACCGCCTCAGGACTACATTCGCGTTCACCCCTCACCTGCCAAAGGACGCCGGCGTTCCCACCGCCAGCGCCGACCGCCTCCACGCCTCCGAAACGGAGTTCGTCATGGTGACCAGGGACGGTCACAGCTCGGGTGGGGGCAGTGTGGCGTGGGCGGGGCGGCGGCTGACGACCAGCATGCCTTGCGGGGATGTCGGTGTGTGTTCACCATGTTGGGGAAAGGTGTTTGGGTTGGTGGCTTCGGCCCTGTTTGTGTGAGGGGTGGGTGACGTGTGAAATGTGCTCCAGTTCAAGCTAGTGCTGAATTGGATGTAGGCTCCTGAGTGAAGGTGCTGCTCATGCCTTACATGCTGTGTGCTTAATAAAGTACTCCCAGCCATTGCATTGGGTAGCAAATAAGCTCACTCGTCTCTCCAGCATTCTTCCCGGCGTAAAAACGCTACAATATACTACCATATCATATATTTGTGTCTAATACTGTTTTATTCATATTTTACATTACATGCAGTTTGTATTTACTTGCAATTGTACTTTTAAAATGTTCTACAGTATAAGCATATTTAACTACTTCAGCAGTGAATCAGAAATTTGGTCGGTCAGGCTTTTAGATAAAGTTCTTATTTGACACAATTTAATCATTTAATTAATTATCTTACTATAAACATGATTCTTATTCTCTATATTCTTGTCGCGTATAGGCCTTCATGTCTGCATTTTTTCGCATGTGTTTATCATCCTTTTGATCAAAATGCTGCCTTTTGTTAAGCACATTGTGTTTGTTGCATTTCATGTCTGTAGTTTTATCGATAAATCTGTTCATATCTGCGCACGCATTTATCAGCCTTTTGATCTTAGTTCTTATCTTAGTAGTTAAACAAATTCATGATCACAGTATTAAAATTACAGTATAATTGTAGAATTTAAATTAAATAAAATCTTATTAGGATGGAATTGAAGCAAAGTAAACATTAACACAGTAAGCCCTTAGATTTTATCATGTGTAATTACAAAAGCTACGCATATATATATTTTTTTGTGAGCGCAACGTGAGCAGCTTTAATTATTGATAATTAATTAATTATTAAATGGTGGACATAAACAGCAAAAAGAACAATATAATTCTTTTGATTATTATTATGTTTTTTTGTTTGAGTTCAGCGTTGAATGATTATTTAAAACTGAAGTGATTCGTGTAGATTTATGCCATGAGTCTTTTTATCATACAAAGTTTATTACATTGTGGTCAGACACTAAGCGTCTGTGGATTCAAAAATTTACATTTTTACAGTTTTTTAATCCCTGGAATGGAAGAGATAGAAAGTTTAGTTATCATAACATGCCTTGTATTGTTTTTAATTGCTCGATACACAGCCGCTCATTTTTAATGCTACTCAGTGGACAGGATACTATGGGTCTTATCTGGGAGACATGGAATGAGGGGTTGATGCGTCTCATCATGGACGGTAAGAGCAGTCTGACTGTGCTAGGGTTGATGATCTTGACTACGGTGAATGGGCCAATAAACCTAGAAGAGATCTTGCTTGAGAGTGTTTTTATGGGGATGTTGCGGGTGGAGAGCATGACCCTTTGTCCAACACGGTAGGTCGGGGCAATAGAGCGGTGGCGATCGGCTTTATGCTTAAACAGTGATACTGAATGGCGAAGCCTAGCTCTCGCCCGCAGCCAGGTCCTCTTGCAATGGCGCATGAAAGCTTGAGCAGAGGGAACTGCCACCTCCTCCTCTTGGGATGGAAATTAGGGAGGATGGTAGCCCAGACAACATTGGAATGGAGAGAGGCCTGTAGATGCCGTAGGTAGGGAATTGTGTGCGTACTCTACCCACGGTAGCATTCGGCTCCAGGAGTGTGGGTCCTTGGAGGTCATGCACCGAATTGCTGTCTCCAGATCCTGATTGGCTCTCTCAGTCTGCCCATTGGTCTGAGGGTGATAACCGGAAGATAGGCTGGAAGTAGCTCCAACTCCACTGGGAGTGGTCTGAGAAGACCTGCCGGTGGTTTATTGCTCGTCTTATTGCGAGCACAGACGTCGCAGGCAGCGACAAATTGGCGAGTGTCGTCTTTGATCGAAGGCCACCAAAAGCGCTGCTGTACCAGAGCGAGCTCCACCAGGGTGACAGGCTAATCGTGAGCTGTGACCCCATTTGAGAACTTGGGGGCGAGCTGCAAATGGTACAAAGAGCTTGCCCGGTGGTGCTTCTGGGGCGTCATGCTCTTGTTCTAGGACCCGCTTAACCAGAGATTCAATGTCGAGGGAAGTAGCCCCAATGAGATTTTGAGACGGCAGGATGGTGGAAATTGGAGTGTCCTCTGTGACTGAGGTGAACTGATGGGAAAGGGGAATCAGGCTTGGTGTTCTTGCTCCCTGGTCGAAAAGAGAGGGAGAAGTTAAAACGGGAGAAAAATAAGGACCATCTTGCTTGGCGAGCATTTAGACGTTTGGCCGATCTGAGGTACTCAAGATTTTTGTGGTCCGTCCAAATAAGAAATGGGACCTCGGTTCCCTCGAGCCAGTATCTCCATTCCTCCAGTGCCAGTTTTATTGCAAGTAGCTCTCGGTCGCCGATTCCATAGTTTCTCTCTGAGGTCGATAGGCGGCGAGAGAAATAGCAGCAGGGGTGTAGTTAGCCGTCGGTAGGCGACCTCTGAGAGAGCACCGCCCCAACCCCGGAGTCTGACGCGTCTACTTCCACTATGAACTGAAGAGTGGGATCCGGTTGGGTGAGGATGGGTGCTGAGGTAAAGCGATTCTTAAGTTTGGTAAATGAATCCTCTGCTTGATCGGACCACTGAAAGGGGTTCTTGGTGGACGTGAGGGCGATGAGCGGGGCTGCCACTGAGCTGTAATTTCGGATAAACCAGCGATAAAAATTTGCGAACCAGAGAAAGCGCTGGAGATCCTTCTAGGCCAGTCGGTCTGGAGACCTGAAGACTTGCTTGAGGTCAGAATAGTCAGGAGGAACAGCTGAGAGGTCGGGAAACTCTTCATTGTTAGAGGGCGTGGTTGGTGAACCATGAGCTGACTTATGACAGGAAGACAAGCACAGAGGACTCCATTCCAGAGTGGTGTCCTTGGACTAGTCAATGTGAGGGTTGTGACGAGTCAACCATGGGCGTCCGAGAACTATAGGTGAATTGGCGTTCTGCATGACCAAGAAGGATGTTTCTTCGGTGTGATTGCCAGACAATTTGTAGAGTTATCGGGACCGTCTGTCGGGTGATGGAAGGCAGGAGGGTTCCATCAAGAGCCCGAGGGGCCAATGGGTTCTCCATCGCTAGCGTAGGGGGTTTAAGTTCCTTGACCTTTGCGGTGGAGATAAGGTTCTGATACGACCGGGAGTCAATTAGTACAGGAGTAGCATGAGCCTTGCCTAGTACTATGATAAATGCTGAGAGGAGTGGGCATGTGCTAGGGGAAGAGTTGATGACCGGCCCCTCCAGGGCCCCTAAGTTCACCGGAGGGGCTTGTGTTTTAATGGGCATTGGAGGCGATAATGACTCGTTTGACCACAGTAGAGACAGGCGCCTGATTGGAGCCTCCGTTGACGTTCCTCAGGAGAGACTTGGGCACGCCCCACCTGCATGGGTTCCGGGGCTGGTCTGGGGCTTGGCAAAGAAGCAGAACTGGGAGGCTGCCTGGATGGGGCAAAATACCTGGGTGCAAAGGTGGTTGGAGCATGACGCCTCTGTGTCAGTCAAGCGTCCATACGTCCAGCTAAATCCATGAGGCCATTCAGATCGCTGGGGAGGTTCTGGCTGATTAAGTGGTCCTTAACATCCTCCGAGAGACGATGGAGGAAAGCATCAAAAAGGGCTTGGGTGTCCCAGTTTGCGGAGGCAGCCAGCGTACGGAACTCAATTGCGTAATCATAGGCAAAACGAGAACCTTGACGAAGCTTCAGTAGATGTCTAGCTGCCTCTCTGCCCAAGTGGGAGTGGTCGAATACCCTCCTCATCTCATCGGTGAATGATTTAAAGGAAGAGCAGCATGGGTCATTAGGCCCGGTCGGTGAGGAGCGTGATCACAAAAGCCACCTTTGAGCGCTCAGTGGGGAAGGAGGATGCTTGAAGCTTCAACAGCAGAGAACATTGGGACAGGAAAGAACGACAGGTTCCCGGTTCACCGTTGTAAGGCTGTGGGTTAGGGAGCCGAGGTTCATGATGTGTAGTGTGTACTGGGACTGAAGGAGGACTGGCTAGTAGCTGCTGAAGTTGCGAGGTGATAGATGAGAGAGTCTGGGTAACCTGCTGGATACTTTGCTGGTGAGAACCCAGTAGCGCCCCCTGTTGTGAAAGCGCCTGTCGTAACTGATCCAAGTCTGCTGGGTTTGTCATGGCCGATGTATACTGTCACGGTCGCGGCTGGATAAGAGTGAACCCAAAAGCAGACAGTTCCTTCTAAGAGGTTTTATTAAAATCCAGGGATGTTTAGTGTGATGGTGCAGTCCGAGCAGTGATGCGTGTGTGTGTGTGTGCTTGGTGACTGAAGGAATGGAAAAGCCTCTAGTGACGAGAGAGAAGGCGGGGCAATGACGTGAGGGGATCTCCACAATCCCGGAAGTAGATTGCGGGAATCCTCTCGCTCTAAGCAAGTATTTCTTGATTTTAAAACGTTTAGCGCACCAAGGATGGAAGGCAGAAAGCGGCGATTTAATTCCTCTCTGTGAGAACGAAGGTCATTGCGCAGCGCGAGCGCTTTACTGTGATCCGCGAACACGGTACAATACAAGTGTCTGTATTGTAGGGTGAAAGCCGGCTTGCGAAGAAGGAGAAACAAAGGATGAGAAGAGGGTTCTTTACCAGGCAGGAGTCGGTTTCCCGGGGTCCAGCAGTGAGGGCGAACGAATCCAAATCGTAAGTACTTTAACCAAAGTCCAGAGAGCTTGCGAGGTCATGCACGTTAGGAAATACACAGGCAGATAATACAAAGGGTTAGGCACGAGACGGAATCCTGAAAACGGGCGAGGTCAAACACAGAAATTTAGCAATAGGAGAAAACACTGGTGAAACGGGGCAAAAGGCACGCAAGTAAGATACATCGGCGAGGGGTGAGATCTTCGGCGTCTATTTAAAGCCACCGATCTATTGCCAAATTAGGTACAGGTGTACAGGTAATCAGCCAGGGACGCACGGAAAACCTTGGGTGGAGCTATGACCTGGATGTGCTGGGTAGATTGTGCAGGTTCGTGACAATCTCAAATTAAAACATTGTAGAGTAATTAAAAACAGTGTGGAGTGATTAATAACAATACATGTTATGATAAGAAAAATCCCATTCCAGGGATTAAAAACGGTAACTATGTCAATTTTAGAAGGTAGAATCCAGAAGATTTTAAATTTACACAAATTTAAGAAGAGGCCTGAAGCAAGATCCAAATCCTCCTGGTTTGCTGAAACCATGCACAGTGGGATGAGGTGCATTTTAGTTTCTCAGAGTGTAAGGGTGAGAACAGCCCATTGGGGAGGGTGTATTATTTACATTTGAATTTTCTGTATCATTAGTCTACTTCTGGTGGTGTGGTGTTTCCCGCAAAAGGTTGTGCGCGCGCGGTCCACTACACAGCAAAAATATGCTAGTATATTATGACTGAAATAAAGCGGCTCTCATCGGTGTGCGTTTCGCCCAGCGCCGCATAGACAGCGCTTATTTAACACGTATAATTGTGTGTTTGTTGTATTTCTGGGAAAGAGAAATCTCTTATAAATCTCTTATATTGACGCGTGTATTCATCTGACGTTAGATCAAAACTCACACGCACAACTCACTTTCACTTTGTACAAGGCAATGTTTATTGTTTAGTGTATATTTAAAGTGCATAAGCACAATAAAACAATAATGCTTTAGGCTAACATCTCATACATCTTTGTAGTCTTACAAAGCGAATAATAGCAATAAGAAATTCGGAGCACTACTACTACTAATAATAATAATAGTACTAAATGGAGAAAGTGCAGTGAACGAAGTATAATCATTTAAGGAGAGAAGAAAAAACAAATACATATCAGTATTTACAGTTTGAGCTCGACACATTTATGAGCTCTGTCGCTTGCTGTCAATGGGCGCCTAAGAGAGATAACACATTTTCGGCTCAGTAGACACACAATACTTCAGACTGAAACACGACTGCCCCCTACAGGTAATGAAGAGCATTTTCACAGCTTGCCGCGCGATCCCTTTTCTCAAAGTGTGCGTTTTTTAATGGCGACATCTGTAGGTGTAGCTAGTTGTATGTTTAGCTATCGGGTGGGTGTAGCTAATTGTATGTTTAGCTATCTGGTGGGTGTAGCTAGTTGTATGTTTAGCTATCTGGTGGGTGTAACTGGTTGTATGTTTAGCTATCTGGTGGGTGTACCTGGTTGTATGTTTAGCTATCTGGTGGGTGTAGCTAGTTGTATGTTTAGCTATCTGGTGGGTGTAGCTTGTTGTATGTTTAGCTATCTGGTGGGTGTAGCTAGTTGTATGTTTAGCCATCTGATGGGTGTAGCTAGTTGTATGTTTAGCCATCTGATGGGTGTAGCTAGTTGTATGTTTAGCCATCTGATGGGTGTAGCTAGTTGTATGTTTAGCCATCTGATGGGTGTAGCTAGTTGTATGTTTAGCCATCTGGTGGGTGTAACTGGTTGTATGTTTAGCTATCTGGTGGGTGTAACTGGTCGTATGTTAGCTAAAGACCTGTTTAGATAAATAAATGTTTAGCTAATTGCTATGGTTAGCTAATCACCGTGTTCATGTTCAGCTGATTGCCATGTCTTTAGTCCTAGTCCTGTCTCTAGTCTGTAGTCCCGTCTCTCGTCCCCTCGTGTCTTTAGCCCTAGTCCTGTCTCTAGTCTCTGATCTCTTCTCTCGTCCTCCGGTGTCTTTCGCCCCCAACCCCCCCCACTGTGTCTTTCGCCCCTGTGTCTCTCGTGTGTCCGTGTCTCTGAGCTTGTTTGTGTCAAAGTTTTGCCATGGGGCTTATTTTCTGGGTAACAGGTATTAGAGCCTGTGTGTCATCATAAAGCTTGTGTTCGCTATTAAGCTAATGTCCTATGTGTCACGCCATAGTGCCTTGGTGATGTCTAATGTTTATTGTTTAGTGTATATTTAAAGCGCATAAACACAATAAAACAATAATGCTTTAGGCTAACATCGAGCTCGACATGTTTATGAGCTCTGTCGCTTGCTGTCAATTGGCGCCTAAGAGAGATAACACATTTTTCGGCTCACTAGAGACACAGACTAAAACACGACTGCCCCCTACAGGTGATAAAGGGCATTTTCACAGCTTGCCACGCAATCCCTTTTTTTAAAGTGGCGTTTTTAATGGTGACATCTGAGGTGTCGCTAGTTGTATGTTTAGCTATCTGGTGGGTGTAGCTAGTTGTATGTTCAGCTACCTAGTGGGTGTAGCTAGTTGTATGTTTAGTTACCTGGTGGGTGTAGCTAGTTGTATGTTTAGCTATCTGGTGGGTGTAGCTAGTTGTATGTTTAGCTATCTGGTGGGTGTAGCTAGTTTAGTGTTCATGTTTAGCTGATTGCCATGTCTTTAGCCCTAGTCCTGTCTCTTGTCCCCTCGTGTCTTTAGTCCTAGTCCTGTCTCTAGTCTCTGATCTCGTCTCTCGCCCCCCGGTGACTCTAGCCCCTGTGTCTCTCGTACCTCTGTCGTCTCTGAGCTTGTTCGTATCTCCTTTCAGCTCCATTCTTAGCTTGTCTGCAATGCCCTGTGTATTGTCATTAAACGTGTGTTTCGCCATAGTGCTTATCTTTTGTGTAACAGGTATTAGAACCTGTGTTTTCGTCTTTAAGCCTGTGTTTCGCCATAGAGCTAATCTTCTGTGTAACAGGTATTGGAGCCTTTGTTTTTGTCTTTAAGCCTGTGTTTCGCCATAGGGCTTATCTTCCCTGTAACAGGTATTAGTGCCTGTGTTTTCGCCCTTAAGCCTGTATTCACCATAGAGCTAATCTTCTGTGTAACAGGTATTGGAGCCTTTGTTTTTGTCTTTAAGCCTGTGTTTTGCCATAGGGCTTATTTTCTGGGTAACAGGTATTAGAGCCTGTGTGCCATTATGAAGCTTGTGTTTCGCCATCGAGCTAATGTCCTATGTGTCTTGCCATAGTGCCTTGGTGATGTCTAATGCTGGTTATGATGTGAAAGTTTTTGTTTTTTTTCTTTGTTATTTTCTTATTAAAAGACTCTTTTGGTTAAAAAAAAACATTTGCGCCTATTCCTGCCTTTTATGCCCACAGCAACACCATAAGACAATACCACCCCATCATGACAGTATCTGCTACTTATTATCTGTAAAGCCTTCATAAAGGCTTTAATCCAAGGTTCTGTTAATTGGTGATTTTTGAGGCTGGTAACTGTAAATAAACTTCTTCTCTGCAGAAGAGGTAAGTTTTGGTCTTGCATTTCTGGGAAGCTCTTTATGAGAGACAGTTTTTCATGGTGCTTGATGGGTTTTGCAAATGCACTTAACAGTATTATTCATGCAAGAACTATTCCAAAAAGGCTGACCTCTGTGTCTTAAAATAACAATTGACTGTTGCTGTTGTTGTTACATAATTACCTAATGTCATGTGTTATTTTATAGTTTTAAAAATTGACCCCAAAGACATCCATACTGTAGCTGCCAACTTTTCAGAAAAGCTTGGTTAAACTTGCTTTACTTTGAAAATATGGTCATTGGTTTTGCACATACAGTACATGCACAGAACACCCCCACTGTGCATACTCAGCCATTTTTGTCTAACACTAACCATACACTACAGAAATCTTCACATCAATAACATGCAGTAGTGAGGACTTCATGAACTTATTTAATAACAAAATTGTAAACATTAGGAGAAAAATTCAGGCTTTGTAACAAGATAGTTTAATAAACAATGATGCAGATAATGCTAACCATGTCAGATCAGCACCTAGAATATTTTACTCCCCCTAAAGACAGTGAACTCATTTCACTCATCTCTTGTGCAAAATCATGTACATACACATTTTTCCTAATGGATAGACCCCGAAATAATGGAAGCTCTGTTAAAAAATAGTTAACTCTTCACTTGGTAGTGCGTACGTTCCAAAATCTTTTAAATTAGCAGTTATTAAATCACTAATTAAAAAACCTGACCTTGACCCCTGTCAGCTGTCCAAATACGGACCGATATCAAACCTCCCCTTTATCTTCAGGTCCTAGAAAAGGTAGTAGCACAACAGGAATGTTTATATCTAACAAAATGTACCAGTCAGGATTAAGGCTTCATCACCAGGAGTGGGTAGAGTAGCCAAAAAATTACTTAAGTAGGAGTAGCTTTACTTCAAAATAATATAACTCAAGCAGAAGTAAAAAGTAGTCAAAATATTGCCGGTGAAAAGACTACTCAAGTACTGAGTAACTGTTTCATTTACAATGTCTGATTTTTTTTTTTTTAGAAATTATAATACACTGAAGTCTGACATCATATTTTTTGGGATGCATAAAAATGTACAACAAATATTCATAGACTGTTAAAGTAACATTATATGTAAAATTAAAGTTGACATATAATCATACAAACATGAAAAAAACATTACTACACCACACTCACCTGTACACCTGTACTGTACACTAACCGCAAGATCCCACTAGTAGAAACATGGATTTATGGGCATTCCGCGAAATTAGTAAAAGATGCAGAAACTTTTGTTTGTGCATGAACAGTGTATGTCGGACGGATTCAAAGATAGGATGAATTTATAGAACACCAGCTGAATTGGTCTAACCTGATTGGTCAACGAAGTCATGTGATTATTGTTGCCACGTCTGATTGATGAAACAGTCATGTGGTAGATCCACCAGCTGCATGGGTAGAATAAATGGTTAGAAAAGTAACGAGTCGGGAGTAGCCGAATGTAGCGGAGTAGGAGTAGCATTTCTTCTTCACAAATCTACTCAAGTAAAAGTAAAAAGTATGGGGCAGTAAAACTACTCATATAAACTAACTAACTACTCAAGTTAATGTAACTCGTTACTTCCTACCTCTGCTCATCACAGCACAGAGACAACACTTTATAAAGTAGTGAATTACCTCATACTTATTCACTGTCTATACCGCTTTATCCTGTATTCAGGGACTCTGGAGCCTTTCCCAAGAAAATTAGAGCACAAGGTGGGATAAAACCTGGACAGGGTGCCCATCCATTGCAGGGCACACACAATCACACACTACTGGTATTTTTGGAACTCCAATTAGCCTAATCAGCAGGTCTTTGCACTATGGGAGGTAACCCACCAAGCACAGGGAGAACATGCAAACTTGCACACAGAGACGGGAATCAAGCCTGGTTGGGAATCAAATCCAGACTCTTGAGGTGCAAGGCGACAGTGATAACCACTACACCACCGTGCCGTCTTTAAGCGCATACTAAATTAGAAAATGTAGTGGGAATAAAGGGAATGCCCTTTCCTGGCTCAGATCCTATTTGACCAATCTTAATCTCATCAGTTTTTAGTTTTAAATGGTGACTATTCTGCATGTTCTGCATGTTTGAAGTTTGGTGTGTCTCAGAGTTTAATTTTAGGGCCCAATGCTATTTTCTCTTTAAGCATGGTATTAGTTTCCACTGATATGCTGATGACACACAGTCTTAACAAAACCAGATGAGAAATAGCTTAATAAAGAGCCAGCTTAATAAAGTTGAGCAATGTGTATAGGACAAAAAAAATGGCTGTTAATTAACTTTCCACCACATGCAACTAAACTTAAGCTTTCTAATCACACAGTAACTCTAAATGGACAGTCTGTTCATCATGTAAACAGTAAAAGACCTTTGTGTGATTATAGATCAATCTGTTAATTTCTTTTTTAAGTTTGTATAGAAAATATAACCAGGATAACAGAAATACACAGATAAGAAATATATTGTCACTAAACAATGCAGAAAAATTAGTTTATGCTTTTATCTAGGTTGGATTAGCACTTACTGTGTGGTTGTTCAATTAGGTTTAGTCCATAGGTTAGTTAGTCCAGAATGCAGCAGAGAGTGTTCACTAGAACCACAAGATATGAGCACATCAACCCTATCTTATCCACACTGCATTGGCTTCCAGGAAAATTTTGCTTTGATTTTAAAGTACTACTATTGACCTATAATGCACTAAATGGTCTTGATTCACAGTACCTGAGTGTCTAGTCCATCCTGCCTTCCCTGATCAACAGATGCAGGCGGATTGTCAGGTCGTGTATTATAAAAAAGTATGGAAAGGGGTAGAGCTTTTTGTTACAAAGCCCCAAAGTTATGTAATAGCCTAATTATTGTTCAGGACTCAGACATAATCTCAGTGTTTAAGTCTACATTAAATGTATTTATCCAAGATTTTTTGTGAATAGATTTGCTTTAAGTAAAGGAGCAAATTTGGGGGACTCTGAATTATAGTGAACTGGTATGTTTGGTTTGCTGTCTTCCCTTATTCTCATTGATTACTTAATTAACTGGTTGCTTTACATCTCAGGGAGTCCTTTTTCTTGAGGACTTTCTTTAACTGCAGACATTTAATAGTTCAGGCCTCTAATTTCCTACAGTTTTGTGCCTGAGCCTTCAATAACGAAGTGGACATATTAACCTAAACACATTTTCTGTTGTAGTAAACTTCCAGTACGACTGCAAAACAATCTCATCTATCCGTTATCACTCAAATGAGGATGGGTTGCCTGTTGAGTCTGGTTCCTCTCAAGATTTCATCCAATTGTCATCATAAGGGAGTTTTTCCTTGGCAATGTTTCATAACATTTCATATACATTTTCATAATTTACGTTTAATTTTCTAAAGATACTTTGCGACAATCACCCCTGTTAAAAGCGCTGTGCAAATAAAATTAAATAAAATTGAATAAAGTACAGTCAAAGAAGACTCATTATTGATACAAAATAAGGGAAGAAGTTAAAAAAAAAGAAAAATTATACCAAATATAGTGGGATTGTGCTGCATGTATGGTTGTGATTCTCGCTTTCTCTCTCTTTCTCTGTTTTTTTTTCTCACCCCTATTTCTGTTAATCATGTTTATTAGCCTTTGAGTGTTCTTATGAATAGTAGAAGTGCTACATGATTAAGCTTAACACAAACATTTAAATTTCACTGTAAATATTCACTACATTAACTCTTTAATGCTCCAGCTGGTGTGTAACTTCAGCCTGTAAATGCATTTCAGTGTTGATTTATTTTATTAGATTGTTAATCCAACCATCGTTATTATGACAGATCCAATTAATTACCCTTCTTTTGCATACAAAGTAACAGAGCCTTGTGCCAGTGCGCTCCAGCCTTAATATACAGCCTTAATATATTAATATATAATAATATATATTGTTTATTGAAGAAAATCATGCAGGAACGGTGGATTTGACTTCAGAATAAAAGCTGTTTATAGCTGACTCAACAGAAAAAGGCTGGAGCTCAATAATGTTGCTGAGTCTGCCACAGCGAATTATTTTGAATATGAAAGCATGAGCAATTATAAGTGTGGCATAAGAGTGTAAGACGATGAGTGAATATCTGTCTCACGCTCAATACATAAGAGTTGGCAGCTTTGCAGAGGCAATTGTGAGCTGCCTGTGATGCTAGACCAAAATGTAGGTCACACAGTTTCTTGGGCTAGCTATCATTATAAGTTTTTTTTTTTGGATTTGTTTCCGATTATCTCCCTAATTTAGTCATGTTCAATTCCTCCCCATCACTAGGGGGCTCCCACATTAAGGCTACTACTACCACTCAGTCAGGGTTTCCTCCGTCACCACGTGACGCCAGCCGACCGCATCTTTTCAAACTGCTCGCTCACGCACCGTTGGGAGCAACATAACACACTCGGAGGACAGCGCTATCCGCTCCTTCACGTGCGCAAGCTCACAGCCACCCCTGATTAGCTGCACACAAGTCTAGAGGGGGTTTGAATCACTGGAAGCTCAGGAGCAACATGCTCAACAGAGAGACACACAGAAGAAGAGAGAGAGGGAGAGAGAAGAGTGCAGAAGAGAAGAACAGATAACAGTTAGGGGAAAATATTAGAATGTCATGGGCCCACTAACTGACCTTACTAAAAGGAAGCATCAGATCTAGTCCAGGGAGCTAAAGACTGAAAGCATTAAATCAGACATTTTCCCATGGTTGTATGTTTGGGACAAAAACACCAAAAAAAATTCCGACATATACAGATTGGTCTCCAGTCAGTGTGAACACACAAAAACTCTTAGAAAAAAGATTTTCGTTTGGCTGGGGTTTAAACAAGCAAATCAGACCAGCTCGTGTTGAACATTCAGTGTGATAAAGCACAAATCATTAATTAAGGAGTGTATAGACTTCTCATTTAAATCATTTTAATACCTAAATTAATTTATGACTTTTATAGTAATTATAGTCTGCAATGTGTATTTATGTGTATTTGCAGGGTGCAGTCTGCCTGGGCTCCTTGGTTGATGAAAAGAAAATTATGAGGAATTTGAGTAGATACAGGAATAAGTTGCAAAGGTGTGTGCTATATTCCCACTTTCTTTCGTGTTTCCTTGTTATTTTTTTATTTGTTTAACCAACTCTTAAAACCTATAATTCTGTAATA
The DNA here is from genome assembly GCF_024256425.1 of Clarias gariepinus. Taxonomy (NCBI): domain Eukaryota; kingdom Metazoa; phylum Chordata; class Actinopteri; order Siluriformes; family Clariidae; genus Clarias; species Clarias gariepinus. The sequence continues at coordinate 10,338,022 of NC_071116.1, read as the reverse complement.
CATACATGTGTGTATATATATATATATATATATCGCTGCAAAAAATACAACAGTTTACAGACACTCAGACACTCTGATGGATGTTTTCTCTTTTCTCAGCTACAAAATTGCTTGTTTATTTTTTTCACACAGAAAATGCAAGATTCAGACATACAAGTTATGAAATAATATAATTAAATATTTTAAAATTATTTTAGGTGCTCAGACATTTGTTTTAACTATCTTACAGTATTGGGAACCTTTCCTGTTGAAGTAGTGGAAGTGACTGTTTGCTCATGGGTGCCGTAACATTTTTTGTCCTCTTTGAGTAGGGTTGGGCTTAGTGTAGATTTTGGATTACTGATAAAGAGGTCACAGGGTCAAATCCCAGCACAACTAATCTGTATTAGTGGCAACTGCCTAGATGTATGGTAAGATAAATGAAGGTTGCTCTGAATAAGGGCATCTGCAATTAAATAAATGAATAGAATCATGAAATGTTTGCTCCCCTCTTCACTGCTGGCCAGCTTTCACATTATTAATTTATCCAAGTTTACTTGTGTACACTTTCACTTGTATTTACTCTCTTTAATACAGCAGGTGGCAGTATACACCTAGTTGGTTTGTGACCCACTAATAAACACAAAGAAAAGAAGGGTATGATGAACTTAACCTTGGCCATATAAATTAAGCTGAACCTTTGGTTGTCACATATACATTACTGCGCACTGAAATTCCTTCTAATATATCTGCATAACTGGGGTCAGAGCGCAGGGTCAGCCTTGCTCAAGGGCCCAACAATGGCAAACTGGTGGAACTCAGTGCCTTAGCCCTCTGGGCTACCACTGCCTCTAATATCCTAATATATGCCTACTATTACTCATATACTTCCCTCCTACCTTATTATCTATAGCTGTGTAGTTTAGGAACTGAGGTCATGTGTGCTTTGAGCACACATAGATAGCAGATGAGACAGACGTAATTGATTGCATCACATTGTAAATCGTAGTCCTCTTCTGTGTTTAGATAAGGTTGGCTCTTTATTATTTTTTTTATTTAAACCATGCCCAAGTACCATGCCCAGGCACTTTTCAAGTGAGTGTTATGCATATCTGTGTTTGTGCACAATAGGGAGTGTTCACATTATCTAATCATACTGGGCTTTAGGGTCAGTTGTATTGGAATCTATGCCTTGACCCACAGTGTGAAAGCACCCTGATGTAGCAGTTAGTGTATTGAGTAAATTAGGTGATTCCATAAGCACTTTTTCCATGAAATGTCATTCAACCAACGCTATCTCCTGGGCAGTGTCAGCCAGGAACTGATTGTGATTGGTGTATAATTAAATTGATAATTATGATACACTCATGTACTTTTGGTGGATACCAGACAGTAAAAGAAATTACGATGTTCCATCATGTAATCTTGCCATAATGATACATTTTATAGGTAAACAAATTATTGAGAGTTTCACTGAAAATTATTAAAATGTTAGTTATATTTATTACGTTATGGTGTTAGTAATATAAACCTGTTTCATATATGTTAGTAATCCTCCACCAATGACACATTTTTAAATGCACATTCTAAGTATAACCTCCATATCCCTTCTAAAAGTATAGAGCGTGTGCAACTACTTAACACTGTCACATAATGTTTTGCTGATGAAACATACATCTTTATATAGGACAACTTCTGTATTCCTTATGATTAATTCATAAAATATTGTTGTATCTGAGGATCATGTAGTCTCCTACACAACCATTTTAGTGAATACAATCAGGATTTTTAAAAAAATCTCTCTTTTTTTTGGCTTTTTCTGCTTTTTCTACTGACAATAAACATTTCAGGAACCTTTCTTACTACCATGGTATTGAATTGTCTTAAATGGGTATAAACTACAGATTTTTTTTAGACACATGTTGGTTCCTCACAACCCATGTGCTCTTTCATGAGTTTGCACAATCGTCCTGCTCAGCAAAATACATATTCACTATTTATCCCCAACATAGTCCATTGTGATTCTCAATGTGGTAAAGTTTGAAAAATATTTAGTCTTAGTCACCCCTTCTCACACTCACTTAGATTCATGGTCATAGGACACAAATGACACACATGGGTCTGCTATGGCACGTATATCTGGAGCTGTTCTGAATTGTGTCTGTACTAGATTTTATGTGTGTGTGTGTGTGTGCGTGCGTGTGTGTGGTACCCCTCACCCCCCTCACCCCAAGGCCCTGCACCACTCCTACTCCCAATTCTGTGGTTAGCCCTGCCCCTGTTCGTCACATGACTTCTCTGAAAGGCCCCCCTCCTGCTGCCTTCCCCCATGTTTCCAGTAAATTGCTTGAAAGGAGGGGGTGAGTCAGACCAGCTTCCCTTTAACCACAGCTTGTTAAAGAATTTGTCAACGTGGACTCTAGGGCACATATGACTCCACCCCTTTCCTCCTTGCAATAGATTTGAATGTTTTGCTTCTTTCTTTGGGTCGGATTACGTCAGATACCCATAATCACTTAACTTCCTGTGACACACTGTAAAAGGGGTAGGCGAGAATCAGATAGAGAGAGAGGAGGGGTAAAGAGAGAAAAGAAAAAATGCGTGTGCATGTGTGTGTGTGTGTGTGTGCACGCGCGTGTGTGTGTGTGTGTGTGTGTGTGCACGCGCGTGTGTGTGTGTGTGTGTGTGTGTGCGCATGTGTGTGTGTTCTAAATGGCATCAGAGCATGGATTTGTCCAATTCAGAAATAAATGGCTTAAACAGATTCACAGAGTGACTAAATATATATTTTGTCAGTATGTGTTCATTTTGTCATTTGACTTGCCTGTCGCAAAGTCAGTCTTCCACGCTGCTGAATAAACGGCTATAGGTATGTACAGTACCTATAGGTGACAACTTTTATAGCACATGGTATAGTTATTGATGGGAATAAAAGTTGTGGAGACAAATGTGTCTTCATTGTTTGAGTCATTAAAAAAAATTTGACAGCAAGAAATATCATACATGAGATAATAAATAGCAGAAACAAGTAGCCCAATGAGAGATGAGAATAAAAAAAAATGCTTTAAACTTGTATAAAAGGGCTAAGATTGAACACCATAATAAAAAACAAATAAAAAAAAACAGGGGATGGCTGGATGGGTGATGGTTTGCAAAAAAAGGCTTGCAAAATATTTCCATGATTGGGCATATAACAATTCATCCCTAATTTGACAATTCCAAATATTACAAAAGCACTGATATAAATTTCTTTCCATATTATGTATACATGATTGCGTTTTTTACAAAGTAACCCTAACCATTTCATTATTATGCACTTGAAAACCATTGGTATTTTATAAATTATTGTATATTCTATATTCTGTTAAATCCTAAAATTTCAAAGTAATTTCCAACATATTTTTTGCATAAATATATTTACTGCACAAACATCTTTTACAATATTGTTTTATAATTGAAAATGTTGTAATTTTCTGCAAATTATCTATGAATAAAATTTAACTACTAAAGATATATTTGTTATAATAATTATAATAATTAAAATGAGCATATAATTGATATAGCCATATAAAAACGCAAAGAGATCATGAAGAAATCTTGTTATCCTTGTAAAAGATGACTTTTTAAAATTGTAAAATGAAAGATCATCTGACATACCTCCTAAACTTCCTACTTAGATTTATCTATTTGTTGTGTACTGGCTTCAAAATATGCCCAGTTGACCTTTAAATAAATAAATAAATAAAATAAATCATGATTTAGTTTTTTTTATCATTTTCTTAAAATTACTTGTTTTATGACATGAGCAAAACTTCTCAAAACCTTCTTGTTTAATTCAGTTTGGTTAATTGGACGAGGTAACTAACAATGCAATACAACTATTGATAATGTAAAAATGTCAAAGGAAAAAGCCCCAAAAAATTTAATTATAGTAAGAAAGATTTCATATAAAGATTTGGTTGTTTTGATCACTGAAAGAAAATGAGAAACAATATGCTTATGTAGCATTTAAGGATTTTATTGTTGAACGTTTTTCTTAAATATAATTATGCATACATCATAGCCTGCTTTAATGTTCAGTATGTATATATTTTTTTACTGTAGGACTTTAACACTATATACTATAAAAGTGATTTTGCATATTTTTTATTCTACCCTAATAAATACTATTTTAAAATGATTTCTCCCTGTGTCTGATAATATTTTTTTATTATTAGTTGTATTTTCTGTTTAAGGGCATAACTGATGATAAAAAAAAATCTTATTTTCCAAATTATTCTTTCTTTTATGTTTTGGACTTTGCTGCCCCATATGTGGTGTGGAAACCTACTTACAAAGATGTTTTGTTTTATTTATTTATTTCAAAAATACTTGTATCTGTGTAATTTTTGTTACATTTAAAATATATGTTATAAGTCACTAATGGTAATTAGCTATTAGGTAACACTTTTAGTATAAGATAACGTAAAGCAATGACCTTTTTTACGTTAAAGTTTAGCTTTAAAAGACAACAATATTTTTTATGTATAGATTTTGTTATCAATGGGATTTTTTTAAAATCATACATAAATACAAAGAACAATATTTAGATAACATGCAGAACATGAAAAAACCTATTTGATTTAATTAACATACATTTTTTAGTGCGTATGTCATGATTAAAGGCCACCATTTTGTGTTTTATTGCCCTCCATCTTGTGAGCCTTGCAGCTATGCTGCTCTTCTGAGGTGAACAATCCGGAACCTATTACATGAGAAATGCTTAGGTTCAGATTGTAAATCTAAGGTGCTAGGTGCTAATCTTAGGTGCTAACCTAAAAATTAATCTTGCTTATTTCAGTGGGTGGGTGGGTGTTTATGAATGTAGTTTAAAAAGTTACTTTATTAGGAATACTGAGCAGGAGGACCCTTTTGCTCTAAAAAAAACCCCCTCAACTTTTGTGGCTTGAATAACATAAGGTGATAACGTTCATTTTAAAGTTTTATCTAGCTAACCGAACTGTTGACATAAGTTAAGGTGTGTCCATGGATTCATGCTACTGAGGCCAAATTCTGACCCTATCATGTGCATGTCATAGCAGAAATGTATATATATCAGACCAGTTATTCTGGAATCTTATAAACCCTCACAATTTATTTATTATAATGCAGTCTGATGATTGCAAATGTAGATTACAAACCAGAAACTAAAACATCTTACAAAAATATAACTCATTCACATTTTAAATACAATCAGCATCTGGGATTTTACAACCATTATTATTACAACTGTGTTAATTTGTGTTGAAGATCTTCAGTTGTCCTTGTGTCATGTATATTTTACCATGTGCCCCAAGTTCCCAGGGATAGACTCCAATACCTTTGTGATACTACACAGAAAAACTGGTGTAAATTATGCATGGATGGATGGATGGATGGATGGATGGATGAATGGAATTAAAATTTGAGTTATAGGTGGCTGAATCTAATTTTGTAATTTATTTTTTCCATATTTAACATGGACCCACTTATAAAGAAGGCTTTCAAATGAAGAAAGAACTTTTGTTCAATTGCATGGTTTGATTACAGTCATGTTAATGGTCATGTCATTGTGTAAGGCAGATAGCAAATATATTGTATTGTTTTGTAAGTCCATGATTATGAAAAACAATTATTTTTACAACAACAAAATCTATTTCAGGCAGTGGAATACAGTGCACTGGAGATGTTAAGTTTTGGCCAAATGATGCAGAAAGGTTCTCATTTTAAACTCAATGAAGTGCTAAATAAAGGACTCTCAGGCATAAACAACAAACAAACTGAAGGACCATAGATTATGTTTAAAAAAAAAATCATGGTCAAAATTTTAAGATTTGTTCATTCAAATTCCGACCTGTTGAATGCAATAGCAATTGGGAAGCCTGTCGGCAACAACTGAACAAAAAGAATGACTCAATGCATGGCAAAGCCCAATATAATATCATTCATTTTAGTGACTCATTCAAAAATACAGAATTGTTCAGTAATGTAACATGTCTAACTCTAATCTGTTTGGAGGGACACCCAGTAAGTGGCAACAAGAAGACAACTGTATTTGACAATGTCATGGCTGTTTGCCTTTTCGTTGTTTTTTTCTGGGGAAACAGTAATGAAAGAAAAAATAGATTTTAAACAGATTCAGTCCCACTAGACCACTGCCCTAATTCTGCATTTTACTATTAACTGTTTATACTGATAAAGAGCCTGATGGAACATCAGTTATTATGATGTGGATATATGTTTTATATAGATCTAAATAATTTTTGCCTATTTAGTTGTGCCTATAGGTTTTACTTCTTCATATCTTTTTTCTGCTTTTTTACCTCATGTTTTCTATAATCTATACATAACTGATCCTGCTTCATGTTACATGAATATCACTTGGCTGTGTTTGTCTTATGTGGCATTGTTCCTCTTTTTGAAGACCATTGTCTACACCCCTAACATTACTTGTTGAAGGGGACGAGTTAATAACTATTGTGTCTGTCATTTAAGGCACCAATCTTCTAACATAGAATATACAACTGGGTGTGTTTTTTACTTCTCTTCCCCTTTTATTCTTATATATGTATTATATGTATTGATTACAAGCATAGAGGAACTTTGAGTATTACCTGAATAAGGCACACAGAGTTTATGTTGGCAGGATGAGTAATTCAAGCCACTGACTTAGGGAGTGGTGGTTGAGCAAAAGGTGTGTGTGTGTGTGTGTGTGTGTGTGTGTGTGTGTGTGTGCATGTGTCCACACGTTTTCTGTTGTAAAACGTAGGTGGTACCACGTTGTGTGTCAAAAAAAGAGAGTCGATTTGTCTTTTATTGGCCTTTGCTTAAAAAAACCCAAAGAGAATCTATACTTGCTATCTTAAAAAAAATTACAAAAGATCATCTAATGATTTAATAATGATTTAATGATAATTAACATTTAACTCTTTTAACATTTAACATTTCACTGGACCTAGCTATATAATTTACTGGAACTAACCATATAGCTAGTTCCGGTATGACATTTGTGGAATGTCATACCTTACATTACAAAGATTACTTACATTGTACTTGCATTTGGGGTGACAAACTTGTCAGTGTACAGAGCAGGGAAACTTGTAACAATACAGACAAACATAAAAAAAAATCCCTTTAAGCATACTCCAACTCCTGTGATTCCCTGCCAACAACACATGTTAAAAGATACCTATTCCCAATCCTGTTTGCAGAACCACCCTTTTAAATAACCCATTATTGTCTTATTCCAGCATTGCATCAGTGATATTAAAAGTCTATATTTCACAGTCTATTTCTTTTGTGCCAGCATGCTGATAACCAGACATATTGATATTTTATTATTTTGAAAATTGCTTAGCCCTTTGCTTTGCTTGATTTTTATTTTATTTTATAAATAAACATAAACATGTACCTGCATTTCTCCACCTGCAAAACAACATGCTGTTATAAAAGTAAGGTCCATAGAGTTAAATAGATTTGAAAACCTTTTAAAGGCTACTTATATTTCACATGATTTTAAAAAACGAGCATAGGAGTGGAGTATATTCTGCACATTCAGAATATGCCAACATTCCAGTTATTCCACTGTCAGAATCTTACATGAGTTTTTGGTCTGTTACTTAAATACATGAATGGGTATCTTGTGCTGGTAACAATAGATCAACTACTACTTAAACTTCACCTAGATATTGCATTATATCCTTTCCATCATCAGCATGTTTTCCTTTTAACCTACTTTAGAAATTTCTAAAACTGTGGGGGGAAAAATAGTAAAACCTCTAAATAATGTATAACCTATATGATACAAATTATGTATGTAAAGTACTTGTGTGAGCAAACTAGTAGGATTTATTTTTAAGCACACTTCTATTATTCTTTGTATTTGTTTTTTTAAGTATCTAGAAGAAACATAGGGACAGCTGGTCTGCTCGCTGAACCGGAAAGGTGGTCATTGGCATTTACTGATGTACGGAAAGAATCGGCATCGCCAACTTTACTAAGTGTAATGCACTTTTTTTTTTTGTAGCATCAGAATGTATAATATAATTTATATGATATTATATTATATTGATGCATAATATACTGTATGTATTCTGTATATATGATGGATAATGTAAAATATTTTACAGTTTGTCCGAAATTTTATCAATAAATTATTTAAACAATTAATTAAACAAAAAGCTCCAACCCTAAAACCTGTAGGGAGTTGTTAAAAAAATCTAAACAAGATCAATATAAACAACGACTGTACTATCAAAATTACAAACATAGAGCAACAATGGAAAATCATGGAGTTTATACACAGCCATTTGAATTTCAAGCTAAGAAGTCAGTATACATCATTCAGCTATGAATGAAACCCAAATGCTGTTTGTACTTCAAAAACAAATGCACTATTTATTTACCAAAAGTGAAACTAACACAAATTGTTTGTAATATGTCAAATGTGTTTTGTGAAAGAGATATAAAAAAAAACTCCACATGTTTTATTTGCATTTATATTTTGTCACTTAGTAAAGTAAACTACTGTCCAACACCAGTAAGTCAACAATGTACAGTAAAGTGTATTACAGGAGTTATACTTAGAGAAAATAAAATATTCTAGGACAAAGAATAATATCAACATATCAACAACAAAAAAAAACCTTAACCTTAATTTATTTCTTCATTTTCAAATAAAAAAACTAAGAAGTAGTCGTGTCTACTAAAAAAATAAAAAATAAATGTTAACTTATAAAAAAAAAATCCTATTCATTTCTGCTGATGAAATAGTTTTATTATGTAGTCAGTCATGTATGTTGTGGCAAATTTGAAAAAAAAAAAAAATCTGATATATTTTTAGTGTTAATGTGTGTGTACCAGTTTTAAGCTAATTACATTGTATATGCTTTAAATGAACAGTAAAGGATTTTTTTAAAAGGTCATCCTTATCAGTAACATAAACGTTCACAGAAACAACAGAATTTCAATGCACTATTGAAGGTTTCTCATTATCACAAATACAATACATTGTGGTTCCAAATTTATGAATTCAGAAACAACTTACTTCTGAACTGTCTACTTGGTTGTGAAAATATATGTAAATGTCTTCTTTGAACAAAACCTTTTACATTCTGTATTTACCATGTTTAGTGATTGTTTAAAATACAAACACATTTACGAATGCAATTTTACCATTAAAAATGCTTTTACCTGTGATTAGTTAGGGTGACTTTTACCCAAGCTATTATGGCAATCCAATATATTATGGCCCTGTTCTGTACATTTGTATGTGTTCACTTATGTGTATAGCACTGGTCACACTGACAATTCTTAGATACTTGCCTGAGAAAACTAGATAGATATAAATTAGATTATTACTTACTTTTATTAACTTGCATTTATGTTAGCCGTATTGTTTGACTTGTTTGCTCCTCCATTGGCAAGCTTGGATTAATAGTCTCACTGCTGCCTGAAGTACTGTGCAGAAGTCTAGCATTAGAAGGCATCCTAATATTTTATACATTTTAGATGATTATTTTACGACTTAGGTTACTAAAATGTTCATATATCGCTACAGAAAGTAACATATAGACAAATGTGACAGCTAAAATCTCAGTAAATACTATGGCAAGCTCTTCAAAATGCTTAGAAAAACGTAAAAACAATATTCTCTTAAAAAAATTATGGAATTAACCTGGAAAATTGTAGGTACTTTTAAAGGTCAGGTCGAAGGACTAACAACTGATTTGACAGAAGAGGTATTGTAGCAAAATTGTTGAAATATTATTATTATTATTAGTAGTAGTACTACTACCGCATGTGTAGTCACATGATTTTGACTCTTCCAGTCTGCAACATGAAAGCAATGTGGAGCGGAATTATTTCAGAAAAATATATTGTAGCTTTAAAAGTTGAGCATATTTACCATACAAAGCTTGTTAGTCAACTATGGGGACAAAAAGTAACAAACCAAAATATTCATTAATTAATTACAGTTGAGGTAAAATGGTCAATTATTTGAAATATTGATTTAAATCTCCCAGCATTAGGTCTTGTCTATGGTGACCTCTGTCCACCACCACTAGCGGCCCTACAGTGGGCGCATCAGAGCACTGAAACTAAATCATGATGATTAATATTAAATCATGTGGCCAGCTGGATTTATGTGCATGTCTTACCTGGCAAAGAGATAACACAGGGGTGCACTGTGGGAAGAAGGCAAGCTGGTATTGTGATGCTCTGGACAATTTTCTGCTGAAAAACATTAAGGTTTTGCATTTATGTTGATGTTAATCTCATAAACACTCCGCAGACCAAAAATACCCCTTGATGGCAATGATATGTTCTAGTGGCAGTTGCATCTATCAGCAGGATAATTTATCCTGCTACACTGCAAAACCTGATAAGATAAGTGACAAAGAGTTTAAGTTGTTGATTTGATCTTCAGATTCCCATTGTGTAGTCCTAATAAGCATCTATGGAATGTAATTTGGTGTTGTAATTTGCAGGATGGAGCCTAATAGATCAAACTTGTTTGTTTAGCGCATCCCATGGGTGCTCAATTGGATTGGGATATGGGAAGTTTGGAGGTCACCTCAGCAGCCTTGGAGGCTTGAAGGCTCTTTGCTTGAAGCGTCCGATGCTCAGAAGTCTGTTGCGCACTGGGTGTTCTGGTGTCTTTTTATTGTGGGCGCATTGACTTTTTCTGTCAAGCCTTTGCTCCCCACAGACATAAATGAGCCTTGGGTGCCTATGATCCTATTACCATTTCACTTGTATATAATTGATAACCAATGTGTTAATTAACAAATCATTAATGCATTAATACATAATGTGATGTTATAGTTATGACTGGTAGGTGTATTTGTGTGCATGTATATACATAAACACATACAATGATAAATAGATATCAGGAATGTAAGCAGACACCTTACATTATAATGTGTGATTTCAGTTTGGAAGGGTGCTGCAGTTAAAGGTTAAATGTGACTCATTCTATGAAATGTAACAGCTTCTAAGTTATGATGGCTTTATTCACGCTTATACCTAATGAAACTGCACTTGCTTTATCACTTATATGATATTCTATTACACATAGAAAGTGATGCAAAAATGTAGACTGTAAACTGTAAACTGTAGTTTTAATTAGACATTTTTGTTGCAGTTAGTCTCCTTTGACAGCTTGCTCATCATGTGTTTGAATCATCCCACATATAACTAAATTCTTCTCCAACAATAAGATCACAAAGGAAAAAAATATAGATAAGCATTACATGATATAATTATATAACACTATGTTGCGTTAGTACAGTTATTCGCGCATAGTCCATGGCTTCATTCACTTCAAAGTTTAGACATACACATTATGTGTTTTACATTAAAACTCTTAAACAACCTATATCCATAGATATATATATATCCTTCTTATACACTACTCATTTTATTTGCTACAAACCCCTACTATATGTTTGCTCTATGTCAAGTAAATAAAAAAGGAAAAAGGTTTATTACCACATTTGTTATTAAACTAGACCAATAAGTGGGCATAATCTTTGAACATTTTCATAATCTTTTTCAAACTGATGTGGTTCATTCAAATTGCACATGTTGGTATGATAACTCTTCCTTTATACAATGGTACTAATCAACATAGTCTTTATCACACCCATTTGCTCCATCTTCAAACCCAGCTCTTAAATCCTTTTTGAAAATTGATGCTCTCTTACTGTGTTTTTTTCTGAACTGGTTTCCCCTTCTTTAAACTTTTTCATCCATCTGTGCACATTGCTGATGTTAATGGTGTCATCTTCATCGTGGGAAGCCACACAGATTGCTTATGATGAAAGTATGTGGAGTATTATTTTTGAATAGAGGAAGAGTTAATCTAGCAACATGTTAAATGTGAACAATGTATGTCATTCTTTAATTATGCCCACTTTTGCATTATTTTTGGTACAGCCTTCATAGTATTATTATTATTATTATTGTTATTATATATATATATATATATATATATATATATATATATATATATATATATATATATATATATGTGTGTGTGTGTGTGTGTGTGTGTGTGTGTGTGTGTGTGTGTTATATGTTAATCATGTTGGGAAGTAAAAAGTAGCGCAGCTTATATTTTTACAGTTATGATCTACTCAAAAATGTTTTTAGGTTGAAAAGTAAGATGTTCAGAGACCACAGATTGTTATTACTTTTAATAGTAAATAAAATTTGCATTTAAATCAGCATGACTGTGTTATGAGTATGATACAGACAAAATTTTATGCAAATTAAAAAATATATAAATATATATATATATATATATATATATATATATATATATATATATATATATATATATATAGAAATTTATTATTACTTGCACATACAGTCTTCATTACATAAAAACATAATTATGATAATGTCTGAGCAAAAGATGAATAATTGGATACATCACAGTTACAGATTTCTTTTTCTTCTGTTTCAGATCACGGGAAAGAAACAATGTAATATTTTTTTATGAAAAGAAAAACATAAATATAAACCTTAGAAGCTGAAAGCATGTTTCTGATAGTTGGGCTCAGTTTTCCCCTGGTGTAAAAGCGCACTTGTTTGGCCGCTGACTCACTGTTGCTCATATCAAACCCAGTATTTCTCCAAATTAAAGATACAAATTTTTGGTCTTAGTCTTTCTCACTATTTGTTTTAAAACCCTGAACAGGGTAACAGCAAGTTTTTTAAAGTGTAAATTTCAACTTCTTTATATATATCTTCTTCAAAGAAACCTCAGAAGGTTTTTTGATATTTTTTGTTCCTTCTATCTAACAATATGAAACATGAAATTTTATTCCTATTTCTTACACTCTCTCTCCATTTTCCATTTTTATCTTTCACTTTTTAACCATATTAGTAGTATATAAGACAGCATGTTAGGTTTTTAATAAAAAAAAAAATATTTGGAAAAATATTTAAAGCTTCTTTGTCTTTTGAAATAAATATATTCGTACAACAAAACAAAAAACACATGACCTGAATAAGTAAATTAAAGGTATGCTAATCCATGGTAATAATTTATTTGACATAATTAAAAAAAAAATTGGGCGTGATATTTATTTATTTATTTTTATCAAAGGAAATAGTGTTGAAGATTGGTAAAGTGAATATGTGAGATATGATTGATGGCCCACTCCTCACTTACTAGCAAGCAGCCATTCCATTCCATGGCAAGACCCTCCCCCCCACCCCTCTCGTCTCAGTCCATGTATTTGAATGCACGTGTCTTTGGGGGTGAGGGGAGAAAAGAAGGGTAGTAGTTGGTGGGTAAATCTTGTAAAAGGGTTTTCCTAATATGGGCTGTCTCTTCTGAGACTCCTCCTCTTCCCTATAAGTGGGCAGGACCCTATTCTCTTGTGCAGCCAGTGATGACACAGCTACGACTCACTTCCCCATTAATTGGCTGAGACCAGTTCTTACAGGAACTGTCGGTGATAAATGTGAGAGTTCTCAGAAATCATTCATTTCTTCCTTCTTCACAGCTAAGGGACACTCCAGGGCAGTATGGAGGCTTCATCGTATTATCATTGCTTAAGAAATACAGTTTTTAGATTGTTTATATGAATTTCTGTGGTTCTCTTATTATTATTTTTTCTTTATTCTTGTTGGTTTTAATATTATTTTATTTTTATTACTGGCAAAAGTTTCATGTTGTATAGCTCCTCGTCCTGAGAGAAACAGAGATAGAAGATAACCTTTAGCATTGGTGAGTAAAATTGGTGACCTACTTTCTATCCTTTCTTGTCTTCTGAAGCTCTGTTACCTGGTTTATTGCCTCTCTCCAGAAGATGTTCCTTGATGTGTATAAGCCAGACAGCAGTGAGTATCACAACTTTTCTTCTGTAAGGTCTACTGTTCTTCCACTATCACTCTGTTAATGCATTGTACATGCATAATTAATTTCCTAACTGAAGTCTTGTGGTGGGTTGGTACTGTTATTCGTTGGTAGGTGAGGCTGGTGTGGCAGATTTATTGTGTTCCTAGGGTTAAAATGGAGTGGTGACTGTGGCCTGTTCAGGGTCTGGCTCCTGAGGGATGCTGAGTCATGCTCAGCAGGTGGAGCTGCTATGAGTGAAGTGTACACTCCCCCACTTCACTCACAACCCCCACCCTTCATTCCCCTTCCCTTCAGCAAGCGAACCCTGTTGAACTCGATGCAGGCTGACCGAGACAGGAGGGGCCCCCAGGGGTGGAGAGGGTGGGGGAATTCTACTCCCAATTCCTTTCCCTAACAGTCTCTCACAACTCTGTGGAAGCTGTGGAAACAAAGACATTATACCTTTTACCTCATTAGTCTTTTAGTTTGAACTGCTGTTGACAATACCTTTTTAAAAAAAATCTGAATCCACTCTTACATGTAACTTCACTCATGATTTGAAAAGCTCAGAGTTAAAAGCTATTGAACATTAAATAAGATTTAAAATCATTCTTGACGTGTGTGTGTGTGTGTGTGTGTGTGTGTGTGTGTGTGTGTGTGTTTTCTCTCCATTGTGCAGGAGGAGAACTCTCTCTCCTGGGTGGTGAAAATGTGGTGACCATCTTTGTGTGTGTGTGTGTGTGTGTGTGTGTGTGTGTGTAAAAAGATTGCACAAATGTTCAGAAAGTAAAATTAGAAAACTTACTGAGTGTAATTGTGTGTTTATAAAGTGAAAAATTACATATTTACTTTCATCAGGTTGTTTTACCCCTCATACCTGAGTGTTTCTTTAGTCTGTTTGTGTTCCTCATTTGTACTGGCTGACAATTAGACTTACATATCTTACTACACATTTTATTAATGTTGTAAAGTGTAATTTGCCATTCTTTACATTTTTTATCATAAATATGGTTGGTGTTGAAAAATGAAACTCTTATAAGAATCAATTAATTATTCTGTAGTTTCCTGTAGTTACTGTTTAGTATCCAAGGACTGAGAAACAACATGTTACTCAGATCAAAGCTTCACAACCAAATGCAGTAATATATGCTAACACAAACTTGTCACAGATTGTGGATGAGTGTATAATGGCTCATCATTTCTAAAGAGTTCGACTGGCTGATGGTATGTCTGACATTGTGACTACTTTTTAGCTTTTTGAGCTGAGGATTTCAACACTATGTCTATTTGTTTTATATCTTACTGAGATCTTTAAAATACTCCCTGGTCAGAAATGTGCTCATACTGGAAACAGAATACTAATTATTGATAAGATGCCATTGCTTCTGTTAATGAGAATGGTCAATCATATGTCTGACATTGTCCATCCACCCCACCCCACCAGCTTTATTTGTTTATTTATTTTATTTTATTTATTTATTTATTTTTTGTAATAATTGCTTGTAAAATGTTTTCTTCCTCATCTGTGCTTTTTTGTAACACTGCTGTGGTATGCTAGCCTGGAAGCTTCAGGCTTATAAAAAATTGGAACAGTGTGGGGTTTCTTTGCTGTTACCTTAGCTGAACCCTGGGCTGAACTCAATGCACTGTATTGCTGGCAGGAAGGATATGAAGAAGAGAGAGAAAGGGAGAAACAGGCAAGAGGCTAGCGCGTATTTAGCTAGCAGACATGCATGTCAGTAAATGGGAAACACATTTTGAACTGGTATAACAGAACATATTCTGTTACAAAATAAGAGAATAATGCCACAGACATTACCCATTCCTCTTTCCTCTTTGTCTACGGTAAGCATTCTTTTCTTTTCTTTAGATTTTATTTATTAATGTAAGTGGATCACACATTTCCATCCATCTCTCTCAGTGTGTCAGATAGCTTATCAGACTGGTGTTGGCTGTTTCATTGCATGGCGACAACAGTCTGTAGGCTGTCTGACATTTTGGGATTTTTCATCCAAAAGTACATCTTATTTGTAATATCTGTAATACTTTTCTATAGTATTATTGAACTATAGAACAGGGTAGTACAGAGTTTAGTTTTTAGCTTAGTACAGTGTTTAGGAGAAATTACTGCTATATTTAATATTCTGGTTCTGTTTATTGATTTCTGCACCTTACTTGCCTTACTTTCATGTATAAGAGTGAGAGAGCATGCATTAATATCTCTTTTTTTGCCTAAAGACACGGTTCACTCCGTAGCTACTCTGGAATACAATCTTTTTTCATCTGGGAAAACCCCTTTTAAATGTTTTGTGCCCTTTTGGTAGGCTAGAAACCCTTAAAGATTGGCTGAAGAATAAAAAATAATACATTTGTACCCTAGATTGTGATAAAAACATTAGAACGGTTTTGCTAGCCTCCAGGTGGTGTACAGTATGTATTCCTATCCTAGTTCTGAACATTCTGTTTATTTTCCTTTTGGGACATTTTGCTTTTGAATATAATTTTGTGTGGTTCAACAAACATGTATATAAAAAAATAAATAAGGTTGCTTTAATGCTTATTCTGTCTCTTCGTTCCTTGTTCTGGCCTGAAAGATTACCTATCAGCAATTGTCTGAGATATCTATATATAATTATATCTGTGTCATCTGTCTCAATGCAACTCATTACAGACACACTTTTGAAAAATAACATTAATTAATCAAATTTATTTTTAATTAATCTTTTTAATCAGTTGTAAAGTGTATGCAACAAGTTCATTCATAAACAGACTAGGCGAATTGTCATTTGAAACCTCTTGAAATAGTACACAAAGTTTAAGTTAGCAATGAAAATACTTGCCAGACAGTTTAAATTAACCTGCAAGTTATGTATTAATATTACTATATTGTAATGCAAGCATAACTAAATTGTGTCATGAGGAGAGGTGAAGCAGGATGCAAGTGCAGACCTTATAATGAAGCCCAAACATATAAATTAAAAACAGAAACAAGAAAACGAAGGCTAGGAATAAGCTACAGGCTAAATGCTAATGTAATACATGATAACAACATTACAGAGACCAAGGAGTATTTTAGACATCAGGCTTAGTGGAAACTCAGAGCTGATTGAGCCTGAATTTGAGTTTCTAAAAGCTTCTAAATGTTTTTAAAAAAATCAGGTACTATGGCAACATCTGGCATAAAGTAAACCTGCTTGCCATCCTGTGTCCCTCTTCCCCTACAGATGAAACCTGTAGACTGAAGGAAATGTCAGACACGGTGTTTTTTCTTAAAGAGACAATCTTTATTGAAGCACAAATACTCAAGTGGGGATGTCGCACCAAATATAAACTTTTTTTTAATTCCCATCCATCATAACACTCATATGACACATCATAGACATACTCCGAGTTCTGAACTAATTCTGTTTGTTGCACTTTTCCAACACTTTTCCCAGTGGGAGTTTCTATAAACCATCAATAATGCTGAGCGGGTTTTCAAGGCAAACCATTTGTCAGGATATCAGAGATATGACGTTTACACTTACTGTATACTTGTTTAGTGCTCCTAAGTCACAAGATGCATCAAAGAAAAATAGTTCAATTAATAATTTATTTATTTTGTATAAAAGTGCATGTACCATTATGATGCCATGTATGATTCTCCACAACATTGCCACAGTGCGAGGAGGATATTGTCCTGCTCATCCAGTAAAAAACCCTAAAAATCCTGCTAACACATAAAATGGTACCACAGAGACACTATTTGCTACAATTATTTATGACCGTCACCCCTACAGTGTCAAAGAGTCTTCCTTATTTCCTGAAAGTACAACTGCAATACAGTAATTCTTATTTTTAATTATTAATTCTAATTAATTATTTTATGTTCCTAAGACAAGTAAAACATTAATTTTGCACCTTAACAACCTTTATCAAGGTTTACCAACTGTTCCAACAATTGTATTTCTCCAATGCTGAACAATATCTTACTGAGGTAAGTTTTGCTGTGGAGGTGGTAAATCCTCTTCCTCTTTGTAATTTATAACTGTAACTGCAAGGTGTATAAGGTGTATAGGTGTCTCTGTATCTTCCCTTTGGCTGTACAGCTGAAGTGTCTTCTTCATATTTAGTGTGTTTTATTCTAACTCATTATGCAATACATTTTGGAGTACAAATGCCTGGAGGTCTGTCATGGCAGAATACTTTAAACAGACAGATGACATCATAAGTAACTGGTAGAAGATAAAGAAGGTTACACCTTTAAAAGGTGAGACCTTTACCCAAAAAAGGTCTCTACCTAATTTTATTTTTATTTTATTTTTACAACAGTGTACAGGCCACATTAAATTACCTTAAAATAGACGATAATTCCTAAAGGACAACCAAAAAAAAAAAAAAAAAAAAAAAAACACAGCAGGTCATTACAAAGAAAATCAGGGTGCCAAAGGTGGATGGGTGGAAATCACTGAGCCACAATGACATATGTACTTATATTACTATCACGAATAATTTCTTTTATGGTCAGAAGGACTTCATTCAGAGATGCCTTCAGCACACATTTGGATACTGGTATGTATAAAAGCATTTAGGTGTTGCTTTCCAAGTAACAGTATTAATACTGTCAGTTTAGCTGAAAATGTCCTTTTTACTTAAAAAATACATTACAGATTCGAACATATTACTTGTTGAGTGTAGCCACAGAATGATGTTAAGCTAGGCAGCATAGCATAAACATCACCATGACTGCCAATAAAATTATACTTTTTAATCTGACTGAATTATATTTTTGTATATTTTATCTCGAGTGGCTGCCAAGTTAGTTTTGTGTCTGTCTACGTGCACCTACATTGATGTGATGTAATTTGATGTGATGTGATGTCTGAAAGATACAAACAGGAAAACAGGAAATTAATCTTGAGCAGAAGCATGGTACTGTATGCTGGAGAACCAAGTGACAAATTTAGAGTCAAAAGACAAAGAAAAAGGCATAACATTTATTTTATATAATTATAAATTTAATTTAAATATTTTTTAAATTGGACATAGTGGACATAATTTTAACAGGTAAATTACCACTACAACTAATAATACAATGCAACATTTTATTTTGAACAACTTGTTAATCATTTTAAAACTGTAATGCCATATTTCAACATTTTGCCACAAGATAAGTCCTTAGCAAAATTCTGCTTGTTGGCATGATTTCATTTATAATTATTATTATTATTATTATTATTATTATTATTATCATCATTTAAATAAGTGTGCAGTGTTTGAGCAAAGAGTGTAGGAGGAATTTATTAGGATAAGAATGACGTGTTTCCCTTCATATCAATTAAAACTTTTAAGAAGCATTTATGGATGTTTTAAATAAAAACATAATAATTATGCATTTATAAACATGTGCAATCGCTATTAAAATATTTTGAAAATCGTGTTAAAAATTTATTAAAGAGAGTCTCCTAGCATTAGTTAAGGCTAAACTATATTCAGTTGAATCACAAATGCACAAATGCATGGAACCAAATGTCCTGTACCTATTGTACCATCATTAAATCCAACTAATGAATGCTATGTTAATATCACTATGAAGTGCCTATGGTGTCTTTAGCAAAATCACTATCATGAACACAATGCAAAATAATTGAATTATGAGGTTAATATAAATGACCAAACATTTAGGCACATATCAGTACAAGTCTTTTGAATTGCATTTTCTCATTTTATAGTATTTTCTTTGATTGAGTGCTGCTAACTTCAGTGAATGCAATAAGTGGTTATTCAATTTAATTAAATTTTATTTGTATAGCGCTTTTAACAATTGTCATTATCGCAAAGCAGCTTTACACAATCAAAATAATTATTTAAGTGTGTATGGAATGTGAGTGTGCATGAAGCAAAATGGTCAGGTAGTTCCTGGTGAGCAAGCCGAGGGCGACAGTGGCAAGGAAAAACTCCCTGAGATAGTAATAGAAAGAAACCTTGAGAGGAACCAGACTCAACAGGGAACCCATCCCCATTTGGAGGAAACAGAAAGCAGGAATTTATTTGCATTCATACTGTGTGTTTGGTGTGTTAGCCAGTTCAGCTATAACAGTTTATGTTAATATGGAGTCCAGGTAGTTATTGGAGACTCAGGTAGACTTTATTTATCCATTCATCTTTTTTCATCTATCTTGTACATGGTCACAGAGGGCTTGAGCCTATCCCAGGAGACTGTGGGTACAAGGTGGGGTACACCCTGGTCAAGGTGACAATTAATTGCAAGGCACAATTATGCACGCACACACGCACACACACACACACACACAATGAGCAATTAAAAAAAAATAGCCTAATTTGCATGTCTTGGACTATGGAAGAAAAATTGAGTACTTGAAAAAAACTCTCCAAGCACTGGAAGAACATACAAATGGCAATGAAACCCCCAACATGTGAGGCCACAGTGCTAACCACTATGCCACCGTTCCCCTGCAATAAGTGGCTAAATGACACATTTCATATGTTCTTATTTTATAAGTCATTTTTAATTATTTTTTCATTCAGAATGTTTTCTTAACCACATTTTAGCCTCAAAGTTAATGTTTACCATTATACAAGAAATAAAATGTTTCTGCAACAGCAAAGTTTCTGTTTATTTAAAAATTCGTTAGTTGAATGTGCATTTAATCATGTTAAAATGTGCAAAGCCTTTTAAACAAGGCAGTCGAAGATTGATATTTCATTACATCTTCTGTTATTAACCTTCCCTTAAGTCTGTGTTCATACTGTGTGTTTGCTGTATTTAGTTTTAACTGCTTTATCTTATAATATTTTCGAATCCAGTACAATCTTTGTTTAAAGGTCCTACACATCCCATTTTTCATTAAATGTTAATATGATCTTTAGGGTCCTAATGAAAAGTTTGTATTATACGTTAATTAAAAATTCAAAAGGATTGTGTAAAAAAAAACACTACTTTTACCTGGTAAAAACTAGCTCTGTTCTCAGCAACCTGTTTCAGTACATGCTAATTTAAATGCTCATGACCTCTGCTGAGACCTGCAGTTCTGTGGGGCGGTTCTTCACAACACACGTGGGGTATAGCCACGAAAGTGTAGTCCAGTGCGGGCAATGCTTTGGACTGTATTACCCACAAAGCATTGCCCACAATGCAGTGCTTTGTGGGTAATGCAGTCCAAACTGGAAAACGCTGGATTATGGAGCCTGAGCCTGTTTTCTTCAGTCGTTTTTGGTTTGATTTAAGTACGGAACCTACGCGGAAGTTTGTAATATCGCCTGACAACGCAGAAATTAAAAGAATGGACATGCATCGACTCGATTTGTCTTTCTCATCACTGCATGGGCATGAATTAACGGGCTGTTGCGCTGCCGTGAGCAACAACAACAAAAACCGGAGAAGCTTACTGAGAGAGATACGGACTCTCTCAATAAGTAAATGTGTTTACTGATGTGTTTACATGACTTCTTAATCTTCGACAGACATCGTTATAAAACATCTAACGTAACAAAGGTAAGCATAATATAGTTTTCCGACTACGTACACAGTTTGCAACTAGACAATCACCTTAATGCATTGTTTATTATAAACGGGCGATTAGGGATTATATAGAGACGGATGTACATGTACATAGAGAAGAAGCCATAACCATAATGTATGAGAGTATAAGTTAACTTACACTCCGCATTCATCGTGATTATTAGTAAAGGCGATCTGCCAAGAGTCATAGTAAAAGGAATTACACTCACTGAGCCTGGTGAAGATGAAGCAGGAACACGAAGCGTTAGTACAGATCCGATTTTCAGGAGCAGCTTCCTAGTAAAACCTGCTTTATATTGACCCACGTTTATAAAGCAGTCTGGTGAAAAATGATTATCGCAAACATGAACGCATTTAGGTAAATCGGCGGGGACGTTAGCTTCAAAAACTAAATTCAGCCACTGCGTCCTCAGCGGCTCAGATACCTAACCCTAGGTAGGTACCCTAGGTCACTAACCCTAGGTAGGGAATGACGACTGCTGTGTTCGCTATTACACCCAACAACTGTACACAACACTCGCTTAGGCGCCATTTTGCTCCAGCGGCGAAAAACAATGGCCGACAGCTTCTTCTTACTCGAGGCGGGTCTTTACTAAAACACCAGTGTCAATCAACTTGTGTAGGAGCGGCCTCTGTCGGTGTGGCGTCACACGGCAAGGCATTTGCGATTGGCCTGATTTCAGAAGGGGCATGTTATTGTAATAAATGAAAAAAAAACCACTGGGCGGCTCTTTATCATCGAAGAGTGGTTGTGTACGCACTCTCCCAACACACAGTTCAGTCCAAACGGCTTAAAAAAGTGCATGGAGGCCTGTATGACCCCTTTAAACTTAAAGACAAAAGTTCCTAAATTCAAAAAATCTTAATTTTTTATTTCTTCCCCAGTGAATAAAATACTTTACTGTATATTTGTAATACACTTTAGTGTATAACAAAAATATTGGAATTCTCCTTAGCACACTGCAAATATATATAATTATATTATCAGTTAATATATAAAAAGTATACTAACATCATGCTTTTACCAAATTTTGGAATTAAACTTTAAACATACTTTAAAATAATTGTATTATACATACAAAAATACATTATTGGAAAATATACTTTAAGTAGAAAGTTGGTCTAATTTCCAAAGCACACATATTTAAAACTTATTTTTGGTATATTTAAAAAATATATATGATCGAAATAATCATTGTACAAATGTACAGAAAGTATACATTAGAAACTAAAATTTTAATATACAGTAACCTCAGTATATTTTCAGTTAAATTTAAATGTACTTATTCATATGTACTTATTTATGCTTATATTTAGTGCCCTACTCTCTCGTGGGTGCATGCTCTCAAACTTGTTTTGGCACACTGAAAATCACTTTTGCCCGTTCAAGATAATTTATGTTTGCACAAATTTATTTATGTTCGGACTGTCTGTTTTCTGATTGACTCCCCAATCCTTCGTTTCTAGTTAGAATTCTCGTCCTGCTTCATTGTGTGCGTTAGTTTGTGTCGTTTTTATTTTTAATTTTCCAGCATAAGGTAAATTTCATGTTTTTTTATGAGGCGCCGTATAGGGCTTAAATCAAACTTCACTCATGCACACACATATGAAACACTTGCATACACATATATGAAACACTCACACATACATATACTGTATACTACTAACTGCTCAAACAACTACATATGAAATGCGCACACACACACATACCTACTCTCCGCGCGCACACACACATACATACTTTCCGTGCATACACACACATACATACTCTCCGCGCACACGCAGACAAACTCTTTATGCACATACACCTATGAGATTCTCTGTGTAACCGAAAGGCATTTCAGTTTAAAAGGAAGTCATTTCAGTGTAGATAGACTTTACTGAATGGTAGTACTGGTTTGTAAACAGCCTGCTGTTGGACAGTTTAGAAGACGGAGTAGAACAGTATAATGATCATCACTGCTTAATCAGATGGTGTATTCAGAACTGTCCACATAATGTCTGAATATTGCAGCGGCAGAAAATGCAGGTGATGATTTGCAAAAAGAAAATTGAAGCACGGAATCTGTGGCTAATATGTCGGATCCTACAACAGAAACAATTACTGTTTTGTAAAATGTGTTTCCTCGCCTTCGCTTATATGAACAACAACTAACTCATCAGAATCCCACGGGACTCTAAATCGGAAATTCAAACATTGTTCCGACCCTCCATATCTACCACTTTTGTGGTGATAAATGAATCACTCGTTGTCTTCTAAACTGTCCATTAACGGTCTATTTAAGAAACGCTACTACTGATCAGGGAGAATGAAGTTCATATACATTGAAATTACTACTCCCTACACCCCACTCCTTGCGCAGGAAATGTCTGATAAGGGAACTTCACTCTACAAAATCCCACCATTTAAAACACCATGCAACGTCACTTCCTCCTTGCGTTACCATAGTAACACAAGCACCTCGGATACCTGTCGCTGCTGCTGTGGAAATTTCATGCTACAGACATTAAATATAGAATATTTATTGAAACAAAAACTGATACCATTAAAATATATTTAACATATTAAAACGTTTATAACTTACGCATAAATTATTCGATTAAGTTACATGATGTACGGAGAAGTATTTATTTATTTATTTTTACAGATTACTAGCCTTTATAATACGATAAAAAAAATTCCACACTACAGCGATATGAAATGACTTTATGTAATGAAATTATCCATTCCCTTTTCCGCTAAACTGAAGATCCGTTGTTCACTTGTTTCCTACACTCCTACTGTTCGTTTGTGCGCGCGGAAAGTATGTATGTGTGTGTGTCAGGGCTAGGGAATAATAAACCCAAAAGCAGACTCAAAACACACTAAGTGGCTTAAAGTTCTTTTAATGTGAAAGATAAAGCACCTGGTAATGCTAGTAAAACTGGCAGTGTGTTGCTGTGGTAACTTGGCAAGTGTTTGGGGAGTTCCGGGTACAGAAGGGGAATCCCTGATGACATGGAGGGGCTGGTTGATGACGTGGGTGGAATCCCGAAAAACCCGGAAGCAGAGTCCGACTAAGAATCGCTTGTGATGAGTGCGCTTTTGTGCGAACACAGAGCATATGCAGTGGCAGTAACTAATGCTTGATTGAATATTTCGGCATGAGAGAGGTTTGAATTGTTGGTGTAAGCACACTTGTCCGTTGTCCGTGAACGCGGAAGTAACGCGAATGCATGGACGGACACACACAGACAAGCAGCAGGGGTGATGTAAATCCAGAGATGCAGAGGGAGAGATCCGAACTGCAGGCGATAATCCAAAGAACGAAGAACGAAGAACGAAGTCCAAAAAACAGGCAGGGTCAAACACTGAATATGCAGATCAAAAGGTAACACCAAGACAGGACAGGAGGCACACACGTAAGATACATCGGCGGCGAGTGAGGTATTCAGTTTTCTTGAGACAGGTGGCTCGGGTAATTGGCTGGAAGAGCAGGAAACAACATGGATGGGAGTTATGACCTGGAGGTACTAGGGTGATCGGACTGGCTCGTGACAGTGTGTGCGCGGATAGTATGTATGTGTGTGTGTGTGCGCATTTTATATGTAGTTGTTTGAGCAGTTAGTAGTATGTATGTATGTATGTGTGAGTGTTTTATATATGTGTATGCAAGTGTTTCATATGTGTGTGCATGAGTGAAGTTTGGTTTATGTAGGGAATATGTGATTTTAGTGTGTTTCATGATATTCTGTGTGTGAGAGTGTTTTTCTTCCTTTTCTCACGACTCGAGCTGCACTTTTAATAAACACATTCTATAGTAGTTTATGTTAAAGGTCGTAAAACTGTTAAACGCTTGTAAATGCAGAGCTACTCCCAAATTTATGTTCTTTACCTTATCTTTTAAAAACATTCCAGACCGGATGTAAACACTCCTGCATCCACCTTTTCTTTGGGTTTTATGTGTGTGCTTATATATACTACTGTCTCCCACAATAAACTTTGAACGTCTCACTGAGCACTGACTTCTGTGTGTTTCATTGAGGGGTTCCCTGGCCAGGCGGGACAAGCAGAATACAGGCTGAGCACTGAGTAGACAAAAGGAGGTCTACCAAAATTCAAGAAATCCTTACAATTTGGGGGCTCGTCCGGGATACCTCTAATCAGGTGAGTGCTGCTTTTTTATTTTTCTCTAGAAGGATAGAGCAAGCATGCTCCCTGGTTTTTGGTATCTGGACCATATACGGGGGAGAATTGTCTTGGGGCTTTTACGCCTGTTTGGCGTGCGCTCGCTTCTGAACAGTTCCTTGAACTGAAGCATAGTGTGGAAGCTGTATTCTGTTGCCCACTCTTTGTTATTGTCTTTGTTGAACTCTTTGTTGTTGTCTTTGTTGAAGTATTGTGTGTTGTTTGTTGAAGATATTGGTTCTTTCTATCGCGGGTTAATTCACATTTATAGAATGGGTAATAAGGACACAACTACTTATCCAAAGCCGGACCCAGAAGAGGTTCCACGTGACTGGATAAATAGGTGTGGACTCATTTACTTTACCACACCTTGGCTTAATAATTTATCAGGGTGGACTGAACCACAATCTCAATTTTTAACCTATCCACGAGGAGGTACTTTTAAGCCTGAATATCTAGCCTCTGCTTACTCTCAGATATATGAGGGTATGGGTGATCCAGGTTGGGATTATCCTTACATGGGTTCATGTTATCAAAAATGGGTAAAAAATAAAAGCTCTTTGGGATAAATATTTAGACATAAAAGAAACTAAAATGCAGAAGAAAATGATTCCAAAGGTCACATCCGAAACTAAATTCAAGCCACCCGTTAATTCAACCTTTCCGATCCCTCCTCCATATTATGCTGATATAGTGACATCAGCATCTAACCAACTAATTATTGAATTAATTTGAATCCCACTTATCCTTTTGTGAGCTGCCCATCTGTGCCTGTCTCCCCTGTACCCACAAAACCGTGCTCACCTTCGCCCGAAGGGTGTGCCTCAGGAAAGGGAAAGAATCTCAAGAAGGTGTCAGGACAAACTCCTGACAGCCCTCTTTCGGATGATCCCGAGGATACTGATGGTGAGGATGATGATAACTCGGATGATGAAGGCCTGAGATGAAGGCCTGGATGAGAGGTCTCGCCCCAAACCTCGACAAGAAAACACGTTTGTTTGCGTTTGTTTTCTCCATGGGACCAAAGGGTCCAAAAAATCCTTCCACCATCTGTAAGCACGCTGAAGGACATTATTAAGATGCTTGTTTCTCCCAACAAACCTTTGCATTTTGTTGATATGCTAACAAAAGCTTCTAGGCACTGTCAGCTCGTTGGTGCGGATTACCGCTTTATTTTGCAATCGGTTTTGGGAGATGGGTACGATGAGACTGATTTGATAAAAACGGTAAAACGTTTAGACCCTGAAAAAGACACATGGACTGTAACGGTGAAACATGAAGACGTAGGGGGGGCGGGGGGACGGAAAAAGAAGGAATATGACTTTCATTGGGGTAATTCTAATGAGGCTATGAAACTTTTAAAAGATGAGCTATCTTCTTGCACGTCAACAAACTAGTCAGGATCTGCCTCAGGTAACTAATTGTAGACAAGAAAAGAGTGAGACTACCTCCAGGTTTCTTGAGAGGTTTTGAGAGACCTGGACCCTTTTGGGTGGTATGCCCCTCCCTGAAGAAAACCCTAACCTACTTTTCCTTACCACCTTCTTGAATAATTGTCGACCAGAAATCGTGAAAATTTTAAAGTTTCAATTGTCAGATCGTTCTTCAATGACTATTAAAAAATTAGGTGAGCGTGTAAGAACACTGGAAGGAGATGGTATTTTAGAAAACAAGCAAGTGGCATGTTTGTTTGTGAAAAGTGAAGGATACAGAGGTGGAAAAAAGGGGGGTAGAGGAGGCCAAGGAGGCCGTGGAAGAGGTAGAGGAGGTCTGCAGGGTCAGAGTGCACCCCGTAGATCTGGTTATTGTTATAATTGTTATAAAGAAGGTAATTGGGCTCGTGAATGTCGCACGAAGGCCTGAGATGAGGGACGTAGTGGACAAAATGTGTATAATCAATTAAATTATGATAATGAGGTGTTCTCTCCTAATCCTTCCCAGCAGCCACCACAGCGAGTACAACAGCAATATAGACCAATCCCTTCTTAGGGATGCAGGTAGGAGCATATGATGCATAGGGATGCCCACAGAGTTCCAGCCCCGCGATGTTACTTTGTACTTTCGAGTCACCTCAGGTTAATGAGTTGCCCTTAATTATGTATGGATGGTTCCGTATTCTCTTTCTTGGTGGATATGGGAGCTACAATGTCGTCTTTGGGTCGTGATTATGAGGGGCCGCTTTCGAGCTCTGTGGGAATTGAAGGGGTTGCTCAACGAAATTATTTTACTCCTCAGGTAACTGTAACATGTCCTTTAGATAAGGGAATTCATTTCTCTCATCGTTTTGTTTGTATGCCTGATTGTCCTTTTAATTTGTTAGGTCGCGATTTAATGAGCAGGCTACACATGTCCATGACTTTTTCTGGCGCAAAACTCACTGTTGAAGTGACTGATTCAGTTCCTTTCTCCCACCTCACAAATATGCGTGTAAATAATTGTTTCCTTTCTTTACAGAACAGCTCTCTTCCTGCTGCCCTTGAATGTTTGCCAAGCAGTCTGTAAGCTGAACATAAGGATGAGGTGGGGTTAGTTCACTGTGTGCCTTATAAAGCTAAATTAAAACACCTGCAACCTGTGTACGTCAAACAATATCCACTCTCTGAGGCCAAGGCCTCGGGAATAGATGAGATTTTAAGCTCACTGCTTAAGCAGGGTGTTGTTAAACCATGTGTAAGTTCTTATAACACACCTGTTAACCCAGTTCTGAAACCTGATGGTACGTGGAGATTTACACAAGATCTAAGAAAAATAAATGACATAATTATTCCTGTAGCACCTGTTGTGCCTGATGTGCTGTCCATTGTTTCCTCTATACCTTGTCATCATTCGCATTTTTCTGTTATTGACCTTTGCTCTGCCTTCTTCAGTGTTCCTGTGGAAGAGCAGACACAGCCATTGTTCACCTTCACCCACAGGGGGCGTCAGTTCACCTGGTCTCGTCTTCCTCAGGGCTGTGTTGACTCACCGGCTGTTTTATCGGCTGTAGTAAGAGATGCACTTGGTGATCTAACTCTCTCCGTTGATTCTACTGGTGTCTGCCGCTTCGCCTGCTCTCTGCGAAGAAGCCACTATTTGTCTCCTGAAACACCTGCCACAGAAGGGTTTCAAGGTATCAAAGACTAAATTACAGTTTTGCAGAGACACTGTAAAATACCTGGGTTTTGAACTCTCCCAAGGCCAAAGAAGGCTCTCAAAGGAACGAATCCAGGTAATTCTCGGCACTAAATGTCCCAGCACTAAACATGCTCTCATGGCTTTTCTGGGACTGATCAACTACTGTCGTCAGTGGATTCCTGACTGCTTATTCTACGATAAACGCATCAGGACAGCCATCTCACACAACGATCTGCTCCAACGGCCTCTGACATGGACTGCTGACATGATTGAGGCATACAAGGAACTGAAAAAGGCCCTATGTTCCGCTCCAGCACTGGGCCTGCCTAACTATCAAAAACCATTCCATCTATATGTCAGTACCGCGTATTATGAAAAATACAGCTGGGGGCAGAGCTTTTTCTTACAAAGCCCCAAAATTATGGAATAGTCTTCCAAATAGTGTTCGGGACTCAGACACAGTCTCAATGTTTAAGTCCAGGCTAAAAACCTATTTATTTAGCCAAGCATTTTTATAAATAGATTTGTTTTTCTCTTTCCTCTCTCCTCCTGTCTCCCCCTTTCACTCTTTCTCTCTCTCTGTCGAGCTACACATGTCGTTCCTGAGCTGCCAGTGATCCAGACTCCCTCTGCCCTCCGGACCTGTCTGACCCATCCTGGTGCCCCGCTTCTGGCTGAAGATCTCGTCACATGGATGCCCTGTGTGTCTCTCTGGGATGCGTCTGGTGTCTGGGAATGATTCTCTCTACCTAGAAAATGGTTCTGGCCTTGACTGGTGTTGGCAACTGTTTCTCTGGGGACTTGACAGTTCGATAGTTCATGACTGGAACTTCTTACAAGTCTACCTGGGTCTTCAAAAACTACCTGGACTCCATATTAACATCAATTAACAGCTATTATAGCTGAACTGCCTCCCACCCTACACACTGTATAAATGCAGATCATTTACTGCTTTCTGTTTCACCCAAATGAGGATGGGTTCCCTGTTGGGTTCCCTGTTGGTTCCTCTCAAGGTTTCTTCCTATTACCATCTCAGGGAGTTTTTCCTTGCCACTGTCGCCCTCGGCTTGCTCACCAGGGACAAACTGACCATTTTGATTCATACAAATTCAAATTTCATACAAACTTAAATAATTCTTTTGACTGTGTAAAGCTGCTTTGCGGCAATGAAAATTGCTAAAAGCGCTATACAAATAAAATTGAATTGAAATTGAATTGAATATACGCGTGTGAGCACGGGGGCACCGCTTCTGCTGTATTGGCACAGGAGCATGGGGGGGGGGAAGGGGGTGAGACCATGTACTTTCTTATCCAAAACTTTAGATGCTGTGGCACAAGGTTTGCCCGCCTGTCTCAGGGTTGTGGCCGCCTGTGCGGTGATGGTACAAGATGCGGAGAAGATTGTTCTCTCTCATCCTTTAATTTTGTATTCTCCACATCAGGTTAAACAAGTGCTAAAAAACCTTCAAACACAACATATGACGGCTCAGAGACGGTCTGGGTATGAGATTATCCTTTGTTTTACAAGTAACTTAGAGATAAAATCCACCTCTTCTTCTGACACCCTTGGATATGCTCTGGCACGCTTGATCAATGCACACGACGACACGCTAGTAGATACAGATCATGACTGTTGTTCAGAGATTATTCACTCCACTAGTATGCGCTCTGATCTGTCTTCTACTCCATTACTAATTGGTGACACTCTGTTTGTAGATGATTCCTGTTCAAAACTGTATGATGGGAAATTTCTCTGTGGTTATGCTGTATGTGTGCTGCCAGATATAACCATTGAAGCTTACTCTCTCCCTTTCTCATCTACTCAGGCGGCTGAACTTTTTGCTCTAACTCGTGCATGTGTTCTTTCTGAAGAAAAAGATGTCACTGTATACACTGATTCTCGTTATGCTTTTGGTATCGCTCACGACTTTGGCCGCATCTGGCAATCCAGGGGTTTTCATTCTGCTGAGGGTAAGCCAATTTCTCATTCTTCTCTCGCTATTGTAAAAACTAAGGCTCATTCTTCTGGTGACTCTATGGAAGTGCGAGGTAATTCGCTAGCTGATTGTATTGCTAAAAAAGCAGCCCAAGAACAGATTTTCTTTTCTGACTCTGATTCTAATTTGATCAATACATCTTTTCTTGCTAGCTCTTTGATTCCCAATGTAGATTTATGGTCTTTGCAAGCTTTAGCCACGCCGAATGATTCCTCTTTTTGGCAAACTCAAGGTGCCTACGTTGCTTCTGATGGTTTATGGTATTGTGCTGATGGTCGTTTGTGCCTGCCGTCTCATTGTCTTCCATTCCTCATGGGGGTTAAGGAAGATATGAAAAAACTCTTATGCATAGCCAACATGCTTGGAACAATTGATTCATTAATATCTAGATGTTTGGTATGTGCTCAGAATAACGTGACAAAGGGTTTAGGTAAACACAAAAGTCTTTCATTACCTACTGCCCCGTTTGCAGAGTGGCAAATTGATTTTACCTATATGCCTGCATGTGGCACATTCAAATATCTTCTGGTTTTGGTCGACAAGTTTTCTAGGTCGATAAAAGGTTTCCCGTGTGCTCGAGAGAATGCAAGTCTTAGCGAAAGAAATTATGGCGTGCCTCATGCTATTGACTCAGATAAAGGAACACCTTTTACATCTCAGGTAACACAGAATTTGTGTAAAAATCTTTTAGTCTCCTGGCATTTTCACATTCTTTATCATCCACAGTCATCAGGTATAGTAGAAAGAACAAATAGGACACTGAAAGAAAAATTTACTAAAGCAATGCAAACTATGGGGAGTAAAAACTGGGTTGATCTGTTACCTGCTGTTCTAGCTGAAATGAGAATGACACCAAGAAAAGACGTGCACCTGTCACCACATGAAATTATATTTGGCAGATCCTTTCCCGTGCCATGGAGGAAAGGTAAACCCGCGATAGGGACAACTGATCTTGACGTACATATTGCTGAGTATTCTGCTACTCTAATAGATACTCTAACTAAACATTATGAACAAATTGCTGATGTGACTCTAATGCCCTCAACAAAACCCACACATCCTTTTAATGTGGGAGATACTGTTCTGGTAAAATCTTTGACCCCCAGAAAACTGGGAGATTGTAAATATGACGGACCAGCAGAAATAATCACAATTACTCGTACTGCTGTTTTAACTGATCTTTTTCCACAGTGGATCCATGCTACTAGGCTGAAGAGATGTCCTGTTGGCGTGAGACCCAAAGATGAATAAATGCGTGTGTATTATTATCTTTCTGTCTCTGTAATTTTTTGTTTCCTAGACTAAAGACGTGCTGCAGTGATGTCCAACCCGTGATGTGACATAGAGAGAGTGACGTGACACAGGGATCGTCTGGGGTTTCCACTGGATGACTTTACTTCTGCTATTAGTGTATAGTGTATATTAGTGTACTTCTGTCTATTAGTGTCGCCTCGTAAGGTGGGACGAGTGCAGATCTGTAGCGTCAAGAAAGCCAATAGTTCACCACTGGTAGTTATTTATGAGTTTGCACTCAACCTGTTATATATCTGTATATTCTTTTGATCACACTCCATCCTGTAGAGTTTGTAGAAAAGTACTAGGATTAGAGTGGAAACCTCTCCTGCCTTAGAAAGAAGTTTTTTTTTTGTCCTTCTAATCTTGAACAAGGGATTGTTGTACATAGTGCAACCTCATCCACATAATGTTTTTAATATAATGATAATGTTTTTTGGTGATTCGCTAAT
Source organism: Clarias gariepinus (assembly GCF_024256425.1). Classification (NCBI taxonomy): domain Eukaryota; kingdom Metazoa; phylum Chordata; class Actinopteri; order Siluriformes; family Clariidae; genus Clarias; species Clarias gariepinus. The sequence goes on along the minus strand of NC_071116.1, from coordinate 10,305,624 downwards.
TGGACCGTTAAGCAATATACCAATGAGTCTAGTTATGTGTGCCAACATTTCTCTTCTGCTGTAGGACAGGTCTCAGTCACTGAGACCCCTACCTGATAATGAATCAGCTCTCTCAGTAGCTGCATGAGTTTGTATTAGTTCCTTTTGTCGAAATGGTACTCAGTATATTAACTCTAACCGAACACATAGCTTATTTTTGAACCAAACAGGGTCTGACTGGTGGTGCAGACTGATGCACTACGATCATAATTTTTCAAACCCTTGTGACTATTCACTTAACGCTTTAGATATTAGCCTCCTCCGCTTCAGCACGAGGAAAAGAGCTCTCGTCACTGCTTTCCAGGTCTTTACCTTGCCCAATTTCAAATATCCTTACTGCTTCATAGAAAATGGTTCTGTATTTCTTGGAAACACGCATCTAGATACGTGTAGTGAAGCCTATTTTCCCTATTCTCCAAATGGTTTTTGTCCTGAAGGTAATTGCTCATTAATTCACCCTGGCCCACGTGGGACCATTAATCACTATTTAGATTGGTATTGGGTTTGTGATAAGGCTGTTTACATTTTCCTCCCTGCTAACTGGGCTGGAATTTGTGCCCCTTCTCAATTTAGAGGCTCTTTTACACTGGTCACACGAAACCAATGTGGAACCCAACATCATGCTCGCCTTAAGCCAGATAGCGATCCATTCCCTCCCCCTGATTATCAGTTACAGATTAAAGCTGTTAAATTTTGGCATTCCTTTTTCCCTCAGTATGGTGTGACCCAGTTATGGAATCAGATTGAGGTAACACATTACAGGTTAGCTACTTTTGTTAATGCCACTAATATTGATGTAGAAGGTATTAAAGGTGAATTAACTGCTCTTCGACTGACCACGGTACAGAATAAAATGGCCCTCGATCTAATCCTGGCAGAGAAGGGGGGTGTTAGTGCTATGGTAGTGTTATGTTTTAAATGAAGCTGTGTGTGTCCGAGCTAAGTTTTAAGCTAAGAGAAGAAGTGTTTTAGCTTGTTGTGTCCGCTGCACCTTGATACACTTACCGGTCCGGGCCCGATCGACCGGGAGAGACAAACACACACACACACACAGGCATGATGTCTGAAGATCTCGGTTTATTCTCAGCAAAGAGAGCACATTTAAACGGTGCTACGTCCCGAACATCAAAATAACTATCATTAACATGTCAGTCATAGAGGAACCCGGAGACAGACAGGTGAGAGGAGATACATTTGCATTTTCCTGATTAAACAAAAGGATTCTAGCAGACAGGAGCCATTTGGATGTCTCCTCGTCTGGATACAGGATATAGAAGGTGTTACCACAGAAGACATGAGGAAACACAGTGAGGGGTCTGTTCTCAGAGCACAGGAATCTTCTCATTAGATTACATTGTCTTACTACTTCATAAAACCTTACAGTGCCCCCTTAAATTCTAACAGAATTTACTACAGTTTATGGCATAGAAGATATTTACAAAATCAAATTATAAAAATTTAACTAATCAAAACCCTGTGCTTGTGTAAAGAAATGAGAAGATATGCCCCCTTTTGTGGTGTCTTCATGACGCCTGTGGTTCTATTAAGCTACAGGAACTGATAATGAACTTCCTCTCTGTAAGTTTAATATTTACCTCTAGAGACAGAGCCCTGAACTTCAAACCTCCGTTTAAGAATTCAGCAGGCCATCTCCAGCCCTTCTGGTCTTTTATCAATAGACTCCATTCAAAACCAGTTCCCCAGACCATGAAGCCAAACATCTCTCTCCACAATTGACTAGGAGAGAGTAAAAGACTTCAAGTCTGACTAATCTACCTGTACATCAGATATAACATGTGAAGGTGCCAATCATAACTTCATACATCAGATATAACATGTCAAGGTGCCAATCATAACTTCATACAGTCTATAATGTGTGTACAATTCTGCCATGTGTGTTTTCAGACTAATACAGTAGTGTGTACTGTATGTGTATGAGGTAAGGTGAGAAAAATCAGTGTCCAAAACATCCAAGTCATCTTTCAAGCTGATCTCTTCTTCGACCCAGATACTTTACGTATAGTAGAGAGTCAGTTGGAGCCCATAAGAGAGGTTACTAGCACTTCATTATGGGCCCGTGCCTTTAAGCCTTCACTACAGAAGACACGTATCAGCATATGAATTAGTAAAATCTCAGATTAGAGTTACATATGGATGATTTAGCGATATCTCTGATGAATTTTTCCCGAATTCCTCCTTGTCTGATGTTGCTATGAGAAAGCCTTTGGTTAGATAAAACAACATTCATAAATTTCATTGGACACAGTAAAGTCAACCATCAGCTGATCCAATGGAATTTCTGTATCTAAAATAAAAGAGAAGGTTGTTTAATGGCATCACACATTGTCACGATTTGTTATGCGGCCTGATTCCTTCCAGTGTACTTTTGTTCTGTTGAGGAAATTATGATTAAATCTTGCTGCTGCTGTTCTTCTGTAAAAGCAATATAGTTATGGGTAAACAAGAGTACAGTCATATACAACATGGAAGACATGAATCTTTTTCACATACAATCTGTACTAATGTTTGTCATGTTAGGTGTGTTAGTTTGAATATTAGTTGAAGTCAGTCAGTCAGTTCTTTGTCTGTGTCAGGAGTGCACATCGCTCGGTCACGAGCTCCCAAGCCGAGGCTTGTGCTGAATTTGGAGCAGCGGAGCTCAACGCTGCATAATTTGGGATCCAACTTGTGCCAATAGTTGGTTATTTCTCAATCAAGAATTAATCTATTTACTTACTTATTTTCGTTACTGCAGTTGTCACATTGTGTGCACACATGTAATAATTTCATAAGCATGCTTTGATTGTTGGTAAATTGTAGTGTATCAAAGTTAGGCGGACACCTCAAGATGATCGGGTTTAATTACGGACAAGTTAAGCTCGTTTCATTGAATTATTTCAAAATATATACCTTTTAAAATTTATTTATTCATTTTTCTTACAGGTAGTGTGACGTTCGAACGAAGTGTATAAGTATATACTGTAATTTATAAGGGTATTATTAAAAATGTGCAATATCTCCGCGTTCCTGATAACACTACCAGGAATATGGATTCTATTTCAAATCTCACGTGCCTCTACACCTTTGGAGATTATTCACACACTTATCAAATACCACAATAGTAAATTAATAAGTATATATTTAAAACTGAAGAATACTGTAATTTATAGGTGTATTATCAAAAATGTGCAATATCTCCGCGTTCCTGATAACACTACCAGGAATATGGACTTTATTTCAAATCTCACGTGCCTCTACACCTTTGGAGATGATTCACACATTTATCAAATACCAATATAGTGAATTAATAAGGCATTCGGCCAATCTACCCTGTTTCTGAGAACACTCTCAGAAAAATGAACCTCAGGTGCGCCGGGCTGAGTCCACACGCCTCTACGTCAGGGAGACAATAAAACTCATGCACCTCCCAGGTGTATAACTGCAACTGCACGCCGCTCCCTGTTCCAAAGAACACTCTAAGGAATATGGCTATAACCAATTAATTTATTCATTTTCTAGCCACGCGCCTCTACGCCAGGGCCAGCTTATACACCAAGTGCACGCTACAAATGCCTCACTAAATTACTAATATTGTAATGCATGAATTACGTAAACAACAGAAGTTAGCGAACGTGTAACTTTTAAAACACCCCCGAAGGAGCGCGTCTCCTCTAACGGGACGCGGTTTTGATGACGTAGTTACTCTGCGACGACAGCACTGTGTATGTTTTTAGCTTATTGCTAACAACACTGGTTCAGTTTTAGTTTAAAAAAAACTTAGTTTTACCTATTTATTTCAAATAACCACAATCGCTACAGTTGCTGTAATTTTATAATCAATAAATCAACGCGAGTCATGTCGAACACAACGCGAGACAAAAACTAATTAAAACGCATAAAGTTTCTTTTTCTTATTTATTATATATATATATATTTTTTTTTCCAAAGAATATACCTCAAATATACGGCAATTTACTATTGGACTAGCCCCCTTAAATTACCGAAGGGAATTTAAATTAATTAGACTTTTCTATAAAAGGGAACGAAAACTAATAAATGCAACTTCTTTAATTTCAGGTATAGCAGGTGAACAAAAATATTTATCTATCAGTATTAATGTATTATTATTATTACTATTATTAATGTAATTATTTGTTTTCATGTTTATTATTATTTTTTTTTATTAATGAATTCTGTTTCTTTTTCTTTTCTTTTCTTTTTTATTTTTTTTTTTATTGACGAGCAGAATCTATTAACCCAAAAACAAAGTAAAATGTCCTTTGGCTACACTTCGTGTGATGGAGAACTTGTTTTAAAACTGTTGAAATGTACACAAAAATTTTCTAAATCTTCTTTCTGCCTGTACTTCATCTCTAACAGTTACTTCTGGATAAAGTCCTTATTCCTTCTATGCACATGTCCACAGCATCTTAATCTGGCCTCTCTAACTTTCTTTCCAAATTGCCCTACTTGCACTGTTCCTCCAATATACACATTCCAAATCCTGTCCATTCTTGTCACTCTCAAAGCAAATTGCACCATCTTTAGCTCCACCCCTACAGCCCTGTTTCCTTTCTTGTCATCAGCACCAATGTCTACAAATCATGCAACACTGCTGGTTTTACAACAATTCTATAAACCTTTCTATCCGTACTTGCTTATGCTTTCTGGCACAGATAATTCCTGGTACTTTTCTCTGTGGACTCTCATTTTCACACAAAACTGCTTTCAATATTTGTTAAATTCCAGCACTCTAGATTTTCAGTTTGTAACATTCCAAACAAGTGACAACATTGCACAACATTAGCTAGGCCAAGTTAGTACCAGGAACAAAGCACAACAGTGTAACACTGCCACCTACTAGACACGAGTATCAATGAGCAAAGCCCTCCAGATATTACTAGCCAAACAACTATCAAAGTTACAATCCACACATGCTCTATGCATTCACAGTCCCTCATGATGACCGTCGTGTTAAAACCTGCATTTTAAGCACTTAATTTGTATGTAGTATATGTACACATGTAGATTATAACCTTAACAGACAGATGTTGTTTCAGCACGGACATTGCATGGCGACAAAGCAATACAAGCACACTTACTGTTAGTAGTAGAACACTAATTAAAAATACTACAATAGATCCAAATGTTGCATTTAGTGCCTAATGGATTTTTTATTTTATTTTTTTATTTTTTTTACCTGGAATAATGCCAAAGCTAACCACAAGCAAGCCAACAGTTATCATGAATATCTTAATGAAGAGCCACATAAAAAACAAATGAACATCTGAATGTAAATTTGCCCATTTCGGCATTCTGACCACGTTACAGCGCATACAGTTAAAGCACGCTGACTACGGGTCAGCGCCCGCGTCTGGTAACCCATAGCAACCGTGGATGCGGCTTGATGACGTAGTACGTTAGCCACAGAAGCGTTGTAATGTTTCTAATTCACTAAGTGCAGAGCTGTTGTAAATGACAGTAGTTCGCACGCTTGTCATAAATACTTCCACAATAATTAATCAGTCATACCCATTTCAGTTGTTGTTGACCAGATGAATTAACAAGTTATTAAAAGCGCGACTTGAAACGCGGAACGAATTTAGTTTTAAAAAAATAAACAACGGTTCTATAATACACGGCGGTACTGACACAACAACGAAGCTTTTTAATTTAAAACACCGTGGATATATATATACAGTATATATATATATATTTTTTTTAAACATGACGTGACGAAAGTTATATAAAACTTGCTCCGGAAAACAAAACCTTTTAGACAAGACGAGTAAAATTAATTACGGTAGACAAAACTTATTTAGAAAATATAACGTATTTAAAATTTATTTTAACCAAATCTCACGAGTACAAAATCTTCCCTGACCGAGAAAAAAATCAGAAAGAGCAAAATAAACACTTACTTTTTCCTCTGAGAGGGAAGACCGGACTGAGCCCCCAAATTGTTATGTTTTAAATGAAGCTGTGTGTGTCCGAGCTAAGTTTTAAGCTAAGAGAAGAAGAGTTTTAGCTTGTTGTGTCCGCTGCACCTTGATACACTTACCGGTCCGGGCCCGATCGACCGGGAGAGACAAACACACACACACACACACAGGCATGATGTCTGAAGATCTCTGTTTATTCTCAGCAAAGAGAGCACATTTAAACGGTGCTACGTCCCGAACATCAAAAGAACTATCATTAACATGTCAGTCATAGAGGAACCCGGAGACAGACAGGTGAGAGGAGATACATTTGCATTTTCCTGATTAAACAAAAGGATTCTAGTAGACAGGAGCCATTTGGATGTCTCCTCGTCTGGATACAGGATATAGAAGGTGTTACCACAGAAGACATGAGGAAACACAGTAAGGGGTCTGTTCTCAGAGCACAGGAATCTTCTCATTAGATTACATTGTCTTACTACTTTATAAAACCTTACAGGTAGGTAATAGTTGTTGTACATACATCCCGGCTAATGATGATGAACATGGAAAAATTTCTACTGCTTTGGAAAAGATGCGCGAGGTTGCTTCTCAGTTATGTGTGTTATATGTCAAATAGGCTGGGGAGTTTGGTATACTTTGTTTGGTCAATAGGCTCCTTATCTCTTTCTTGTTGTACTGGTTTTGTTTATTTTATTGTTGTTGTGTCTTTTAGGTCCATGCATTTTTCGCTGTGTGCAAAATCTTTTGTATAAGTATGTTTCAGGTTATGTTCCTGCGCCGCGTCCGATGACCTATTATTTGCCGGCGACCTCTTGAATGCTCTGAGTTTTATTAAAAAATTTTGTGTGTTTCATGATATTCTGTGTGTGAGAGTGTTTTTCTTCCTTTTCCCACGACTCGAGCTGCACTTTTAATAAACACATACTATAGTAGTTTATGTTAAAGGTCGTAAAACTGTTAAACGCTCGTAAATGCAGAGCTACTCCCAAATTTATGTGCTTCTTAACCTTATTTTTTAAAAACATTCCAGACCGGATGTAAACACTCCTGCATCCACCTTTTCTTTGGGTTTTGTGATACTACTGTCTCCCACAATAAACTTTGAACGTCTCACTGAGCACTGACTTTTGTGTGTTTCATTGAGGGGTTCCCTGACCAGGCGGGACAAGCAGAATACAGGCTGAGCACTGAGTAGACAAAAGGAGGTCTACCAAAATTCAAGGAATCCTTACAATTTAAGCCCTATACTGCGCCTCATAGTTTTTGTTAGGTAGTTTACAATTTACAAAGTTACAAATTACAAAGTTGTTGTTGTTGTTGGTCTTTCGGCTGCTCCCGGCAAGGGGTCGCCACAGTGGAATACCCAGTCTGCACTACAACTTGGCACAGGTTTTACGCCGGATGCCCTTCCTGACGCAACCCTCCCATTTTATACAAGCTTTGGACCGGCACTGCATCCAGTGGCAGGTAGTTTACAATTAAGTACATAGTTTAAACTATAAAATGTAATGTGTTATTGCTAAATCTTATGTACTTTGCTTCTAGTACAATGTAGCTCTCTGCCTGTTTTCAGTCTCTGTGTAACAGCTAGAATAATTTTTTAAGATACGAACTAATGCATGCTATGATGCAGCTTTCAGTCATGAATTTAAATTAGAAGCGGAGGATTGGGGAGCCAATCAGAAAATAGGCAGTCCGAATGTGCCTTTGTAGCTTTATGATAGTAAGTGCACAGAAGAGAGAGAGAGTGCAAATATAAATTATCCTAAATGTGCAAAAGTGAGTTTTGGAACGCAAAAACGAGTCTAAAAGCGTGCACCCACGAGAGAATAGTGCACTAAATATAAGCATTAATAAGTACATATGAATAAAATTAAATTTACTGAGACTGAGAAAATATACTGAGACTACTTTATATTAAAACTTGTATTTTAATGAATACTTTCTGTACATTTGTATAATGATTATTTCAAGCATATATTTTTTTTAAATACCAAAAATAAATTGAAAAAACAAAGTTTAAATAAATGTGCTTTGAAAATTAGACCAACCTTGCACTTAATGTCATGAAGGCGGGCTTGGTGGATGGATCCAGAAGCAGGTGCAGGAGCAGCACACGAGTAGCTCTGGTCGAACACTGTAGGTGCGTGACTGAGTCAGCAGGTGCGCGTGCTCGCGGCCGTGAAATCCGTATGCGGGGAGTAAATGCAGGAGCGTGGCGGTGTGCTGTAGTAGTGAGCTTGGGACTGAGCTGTGAAATCCGTCAGCGTAGCGTCAATGCCAAAACGTGAGGACAAGCCGTAGTCGAGAAAGAGCGAGCGTGGGTCTAAGCCGTGAAATCCGTCAGCGTAGCGTCGATGCCGAGACGTGAGACTAAGCCGTAGTCGAGTAACGAAAGTGAAAGTCCGAAGCCGTTAAATCCAAGAACAGTAACAAAATCAGAATCGTGAGACGAAAGGCGAAATCGAAAAAACAGGCGAGGTGGGCAACATGAAACTACATGAACAAAAACGCGACGAAACAACTGCGGCGAAACACAATAATCCAGCGGCGAGGCAGCGCGCTGCGCTTCCTTATAAGCTCGGTGAAATCAGCGCCTGATGGGAAACCGGTGTGCAGGCGGGGCGGTCCGGGAGGAGCAATGACAGCGTGGGAAAGCATGACCACGTGATGAGAGCCTGACAGCGTGGGAAAGGAAATGTCAAATAAATGACACGGTCTTTGATCAGCGCGGAGTGCTGAGAGCGTGACAGTACCCCCCCTCTAACGACCGCCTCCAGGTAGTCTCTTTGTCTCTAAGTGGACAATTGATGACGCGTCGTAGCTGGAAAACGTGGAACGTAGGGTGGAACCGTCGCATGGACAAGGGGAGTAGGAGTCGAACTGCACATGAGTTGATTATCCTGGTGATGGTGAAGCGTCTGATGAAACGGGGGGAGAGCTTGCGTGAAAGGGTTCTCAAGGGAATGTCCTTTGTGGCGAGCATGACTCGGTCTCCTACCCGGTATCTGGGGGCCTTGGTGCGGTGGCGGTCTGCCTGTTTCTTATAAGAGGAGCGGGTTCGTAGCAGGGTGCGTCTAGCGCGTAGCCATGTTTGCTTGCAGCGGCGGACGAAGTGTTGGGCTGACGGGGTCTCCATCTCTAGTTCCTGGGCTGGGAAGAGTGGAGGTTGGTAGCCTAAGCAGCACTGGAATGGGGACAAGCCTGTCGACGAGGAGGGCAGAGAGTTGTGGGCATACTCAACCCAAGGGAGGAATCTGCTCCAGGTGGTCGAGTCCCAAGTTGTCATACAGCGGAGGGAAACCTCTAGGGCTTGGTTCATCGGCTCGGTTTGTCCGTTAGACTGAGGATGGAATCCAGACGATAGACTGGCAGTCGCCCCGACAAGTCTGCAGAACGCGCCCCAAAAGCGAGAGGTGAACTGAGGGCCCCGATCCGAGACGACGTCTGTGGGCAGACCATGGAGGCGAAACACGTGGAGGACTAACTGCTCCGCAGTCTCCTTGGCGGAGGGCAGCTTAGGGAGTGGGACGAGGTGCACTGACTTCGAGAAGCGATCGACTACGGTCATAATGCAGGTGTTGCCATCGGACAGAGGCAGGCCAGTGACAAAGTCGACGGAGATGTGGGACCAAGGACGGCGGGGAATCGGTAGGGGTCTGAGAAGACCGGCAGTTGGTTGGTTGTGAACCTTAGCTCGGGCGCAGATGTCGCAGGCTGCCACGAACCTGGAGACGTCCCTTCCTAGCGTGGGCCACCAGAATCGCTGTTGGGTAACGACACGGGTCCGGGCGGCCACTGGGTGGCAAGACAGACGGGAACCATGGGCCCATTCCAACACCTGAGAACGTAGACGGACGGGGACGAAGAGGCGATTCGGGGGAACATTGCTTGGGCCGGGCTCCAGGGTCAGCGCCTGCTGGACCTTGGTCTCGATGTCGAATCTCAAGGCTGCGATGAGACAGGAGGGAGGTAAAATGGTGTCGCATGGAATGGGGTCCTTAGGAGAGGGAAACTGGCGTGATAGGGCATCAGGCTTAACGTTCTTAGAGCCTGGTCGATAGGAAAGAACAAAGTTAAAACGTGAAAAGAATAACGACCATCGAGCTTGACGTGCGTTGAGTCTCTTGGCGGAACGAAGGTACTCGAGGTTCCTATGGTCTGTCCATACCAAAAATGGGAGCTCAGTTCCCTCTAGCCAATGTCTCCATTCCTCCAGAGCCAGCTTGATGGCCAAGAGTTCTCTGTCTCCCAAGTCGTAATTCTTTTCAGCTGGGGATAGGCGACGGGAGTAGTATGCACAAGGGTGCATTTTATTATCCTGGGCGGACCTCTGGGAGAGAATGCCACCAACCAGGCGTCGACCTCCACCACGAACTGGCGAGAAGGGTCGGGGATAATGAGGATGGGAGCAGAGGTAAATCTCATCTTAAGCTCGGCGAAAGCCTTCTCCGCCTCCTTGTTCCAATCGAAACGGGTCTTCGTGGAGGTCAGGGAGGTGAGTGGGGCGACGACAGAGCTGTACCCCGGATGAAGCGGCAGTAGAAGTTGGCGAAGCCCAGGAACCGTTGTAGGTCTTGTCGTGAGGTCGGAGTGGGCCAATTGGAGACTGCCTGGACCTTGGCTGGCTCCATCTCGATCCTGGAAGGGAAAATGACAAAGCCCAAGAAGGTGGTGGAGGATGTGTGGAACTCGCACTTCTCTGCTTTGACGTAGAGGTGGTTCTCCAAGAGTCTTTGTAGGACTTGACGGACATGACGTCGATTTTCCTCCAGGTCGTGGGAGAAAATTTAAATGTCGTCTAAGTAGACAAACACGAAGACATTAATAAAGTCGCGCAGGACGTCGTTAACGAGGGATTGGAAGACGGCGGGGGCGTTGGTCAGGCCGAAGGGAACGACCCAATTTTCGTAATGTCCTGTGGGTGTGTTAAAGGCCGTCTTCCATTCGTCCCCCTCCCTGATACGGACCAGGTGATAAGCGTTCCGTAGATCAAGCTTGGTGAAGATGCCGGCCCCCTGGAGAAGTTCAAAGGCGGTGGTACGACTGCGTAGTAACAAGCGCTCTGCCTCTTTAGTTGACATTAGATTAAATTTTGCTTGCAAATCAAGACGCTGCTTCAGTAATTCTGGGGAAGGGTTGAGTGCATAACTTTGATCAAGGTTACTAATCGCAGATGTAAGTTCTTTAAGCCTGGCATTATTCTTTTTATTAGCAAGAACAGAATAAGAAATAATTTGACCTCTCAGGTAGCATTTAAGTGTCTCCCATAGCAGAGAATATGAGACTGAGTCGTTTTGATTGAAGGATAAGAACTCCTCAATAGAACTTAAAATAAATTCACAAAATTCTTTATCTGCCAGAAGAAGAGAGTTAAATCTCCAAAGTGGTGGGCTACATTTATAAGTAGAAAGTTGAATATCCATTAGCACAGGTGAATAATCAGATATTACAATACCAGAATAGTCAGAAGAATTAACACATAAATTAAGAGTTCTGTCAATAAGAATGTAATCAATCCTGGAATAAAAATGATGCACCTGAGAGAAAAAAGAAAATTTTTTGATTGAAGGGTTGCGAAATCTCCATGGATCAATAAGGTCGTTCTCTTTCATAAAATCTGAAAATATTTTAGACATAGATGATGGAGTCAGATTACGAGGATTAGATCGATCCAAGATGGGATCAAAAACACAATTTAGATCTCCACCGAGAATCAGCAAATGGGTGTCCAAGGAGGGGATGTTACTCAGCAATCTATTAGCGAATTCAGCATCATCAAAATTTGGGGCATATACATTTACCAACAAAACTTTTTTTTGCATTAGGCAACAATGATGTATCTACCAATCCTATCAGCAATAACATTGGTTGATGAGAATTGAACTTTCTTATTAATGAGAATGGCAACTCTTCTAGCTTTCGAATTAAAGTTTGAGTGAAAGACCTGACCTACCCAAGGGCTATATAACCTATAATGATCTTTAATGCGAAGATGAGTCTCCTGTAAAAATGCTATATCAGAATTTAAACGTTTCAAGTGTGTGAAAACCTTAGATTTTTTAATAGGGTTAATCCATACCTCTAACATTCCAACTAATGAATCTAAGAGGCGTGCCTGGGACCTATATTGCCACTAACCATTCAAGAAAATAAGTAAATAAAATAAAATAAAAAATAAAATAAAAAACACAACAGCCAAAATGCCAGTGGTCGTAAAGAGCCAAAATGGGACACCCCCAACCCCCAAAAAATACCCCTAAACACAAATATACCCAAAGGCTCCACATAACAGAACAAAGGAGACAGCAGTGTTCCCCAAAAAAGCAAAAATTATCCACTAAGGTGAATGGACTAACCGGAGCCCAAACAAAAACAAACAAAAGCGAGAGAGAAAAAAAACTTCCACCAACTTCCACACTGTATAACAGTGTGCGTATAACTATAAACACGTTATATTAAAAAAACAACTAAAAATACATAAAAATACAAATAAACAAGTCCTGTGCAAATAGATGCAGTAAGCATAGAAAAGATTGTGCTGGACTAATACAGAGTACAAGAGTATAATATACGATTTAGTCTTATAATATAAAAGTGTGAATAAAAAAAGCAAAAAAACAGTACGGTAATTAGAGCAACACAGTTAAAATAATAATAATAATAATAATAATAAATAAAAATGTGCATGTAGCGTTAACGATAATGAGACTGTAAACACTTAGCAAGATTATACACCAAACTAAAAGGCTGTTGAGGCTCACCCAGAAATCACAGTTTTAACATAATCACTGGCTTCCTCCGCTGACACAAAGTTCTTCTCAACACCCTTATATGTGATGTGAAGTCGTGCTGGATGAAACAGGCCGTACCGAACACCTTCAATGCCACGGAGCTGCTGCCTGACCGTATTGAATGCAGCCCGAGCGCGTGCTATCTTGGCAGTGTAGTCAGGAAAGATTGAGATGGTCTGGTCTCCAACTTTAATCTGTCGGCGTTCTCTAGCGCAACGTAAAATGTCAACACAGTCAGTGTGGTAATGAAACCTGCATACAATGGCTCGTGGATGGTCGCCGGGTTAGGTGTGGGTTGGAGGGTCCTGTGGGAACGATCCAAAAGCGGCTCCTTCTCCAGATCAAAGGCTTTCTTTAGCAAGGAGGCAACGGCCGCAGTCGTGCACGTGTCAGGGCCCCGCTGGTACTCCCACTATCCTAACATTGTTACGGCGCGACCTAGACTCCAAGTCTTCTATGACTTAAGGACTTAGTCTTAAGGAGTTGTACATATCGCAAAGGGAACGTGCGGGAGTAACTGATCCCAGTTCCGTTCCTTCTTCAATAACTAATTGCTTTACCATCGTCTTTACTGTCTGATTAAATCTCTCTATGAGACCGTCAGTTTGGGGGTGATACACAGTGGTGCGTAGTTGCTTAATCTGCAGCAGCCGGCAGAAATTAGTCTAAACATAAAGGGCGTCCCCTGGTTTGTAAGTATCTCAGCAGACCCACACAGCTAAACAGTAGCACTACGGAACAGGCCACTCTAAGGAAAATGTTTTTTCTCTGGGTCTAGGGATCTGCATTGCTAGTGCGCATTCCAGTGCTTCGGCGGAGGGAGGGTGGGATTTGTATGCTTACAGATTTTTACTCCTATCTTGGTAGGGTGCGCATTACTCTGTCCATGATTACTCATACTCATACTGTAATCAGTGGGAGGCTATCTTGGACAGTTTATTTAGCTGCGTGTGCGGAGAACTTTAAGATTGATAGGCCCAGCGGTCTAAAGCAGCCTGTGTGCTAGACAAACCACAGCACTTTTTAGTAATTTGTAATCCTTTACGTTGAAGTAAGCTTCCCCAATAAGAAGTGGAAGTTAAATATTACTCTATTCACGTTTTGGCCAACCTTCTTGCTCTGTTGTCCTTTCAAAAGTTTGAAAGTATGCCTCAAGGTCATCATGGGAAGTCAGCTTTGACAGCAGGTGTCGGGCATCCTTCCTCAGGTCAGGGAGGGGTACATCCAAGCGTAAGTTCAGCAGGTAAGTTAAGCTGTCGTGGTTTGTAAACCTTGTGTGAGTTGTTGTATTAGCGTCTGCTGCTGAATTCTTGTTTCCAGCAGGTGCCCGAGATGTTGGTGCCCCTGGATCCTTGTTTTGTGCCACATCCTCCACCAATGTAAAGCTTTGTAGTGGGCACAAAAATCATGGACACGAGAGCTATTGCAGTGCAATAAGGTGGTTGTTTATTTTTATGTGCTTTTGAAGAAAAATAGAGAATGCGACATTATATTTTCCGCCAATTTAAGTCGCTGTTGAGGAGTAGAGAGATGTGCAGACGAGACAGTCCCCGGTGCATAGTCCAGGCTCGGGTGAAGCGAAGTGACTTCCTGAGTGGGCCAGAGCAGGAGAAAAACGAGCTGAGGCTTTAGGCATGTTGCAGCGTTGGTTTCTTCTCAGAGGAGTGCGAGGTAAAGAGCTCTCAATAGTGTCAAAGCATGCGTAGGAAGATAAACAACATAAGTGGTATACTTTGTTCATTCTACTCACCGGCATACACCGCCAGGGTCCTTTAATAGGGACCTGCGACAGGTGGATGGCTGGTGATTTGCTTTTAGAGTTTGCTGGTAGCCGTCCAGGGTGCTGATTGTGTTTTGTGTACAATCTTTTCTGGATGAGTAAGAAGATATTTTTATATGGGACACACTGGCATGTCGCCACACACACACACTGTCGTGACAAATTTGTTTAAAAAAAAAACACACATACTGTACACATGCACTGTCTTAGATGGCAATAGGTAGAAACCTTGAGAGGAACCAGACAGGGAACACAAGGATTGATTTTCAGTCATACTGTATGTTTGGCAGCTGTAAGTTTAATAGTTGATGTCTTTAAGTTTGTAACAAACTCGCTAGTGTTTATATTAGTACAATAGCTAGCCGCTAACAGAATTCAGGAGTGACTAAGGACCACCAGAGATGTCAATATATGATCGAAGTGTATATACATTTAATGTAGTGCTATACATCACACCATTCACACTCGCCGACCACTCATACCACATTCATTCAGCCTGTGGGAGCGATTATATAGAGTCCTTTCTCTTTCTAACACAAGTCCATATTTGCGAGATAACCGAACCAGAGAACGTCCTGCCCCGCACACGATGTCCTCCGTGAGCGACCTCTCCTTTAAGGGCGGCGCTTTGGTCACCGAAGGATCGGCCCTGCATGCACACTGCCGCTGCTGTGGCCTGGCTATGAAAACCAGGCAAAATACATATAACCATATGTGCCTCGGCGGGCATTACACCAACAAACAAACGGAATTTAAACCCAAACATGCTCACATGCGCTTTTTTGGACATAACAGATCCTGCATTCGGCTTTAAACAAGATAATAGCTTTTAGTATTTCGCTCTTAGCTATTTATCATAGACTGTGTAATGGCTGCTGTTACCTTGGCTCAGCCTCTCTTCTCCTTTTATTGATTTTACGGAGAAAGCCCCCACTGCACCCCTGCTGGCCGGGAGCTGCCTGTTACAAGTTAATATGGATTCCAGCTCATTATTGGATGCTCAGGTAGACTGTAGGAAATTCTAGTCCTAAACTATCTGTCAGACACCTGTCAGCATCAGCCAATGCTAGGACCATCTTCATGGTAAAGTGGAACCGTCCCTAGTTACCACATGCATCCCAAACACACCACACAAGGAATCCATAAAACAAGATGTTCAACCAGATGCAGGACACCAGGACGAATCACACAGGTCCAGAGGGCAGAGGGGGTCTGGATCACTGGCAGCTTAGGATCGACATGTGTAGAGGGAAAGAGAGAGGGAAAGAAAGAGAAGAGGAGGGAGAGAGAGTTTAAGTTTTATACACCTATTATTCGGAAATAAAAAAAAAAGGATTCACGTACATTATACACACACGCACATTTATATACAGTGGAACCTTGAATTACGTGCATAATTCATTCCGGAATCAGGCTCGTATTCAAAAACACTCATAAACCAAATTATTTTTTTTCGATTATTTATTATGGGAATTAAATTAGATTCCCATAATAAATAAACATAATTATTTATTATGGGAATCAAATTAATTGTTTTAAAATCTCAAAAAATAAATACATAAAAAAAAATTAACACAACATATAAAGTAAAAATAATAAAAAATAATCTGCACTTTACCCTTAAAAAGTGTTTCCGTTTTTGCGCACATGTACTGTGTGTGTGTGTGTGTCTGTTTTATCGGAAAAAATAAACAAGAAATCTCTCTAATGACACTTAATTGAGCGACACACTAACGGAATCACTGCTGTAAAGTAAAAATAAAACAAATAAACCTGCACTTTATCTGTGAAAAGAATCCACCAGAGCAGTGTTTCTGTGTAGAGCAGAGAGAAAGAGTGTGTGTGTGTCTGTAAAGTCGAAAGTAGGAGGGGTCTGTGTGTGTGTCTTTCACCAGTAAGAGACGCGCACTAAGACCTAGCAGGGGAGACGATTACCCACAATTCCACAGCACAAGAGAGAGAAAAAACATTGGTTCAGTTGTGGTCACGGGACGCTCGGAGTCATAACAAGAAGCGCATGCATGATACTCGGTACTCGTAAACCAAGACTTGTTTATTTTCCATGTAAGAATCGCAAACTGCGTTACTTGCAATTTAAAGTTTCGCTATATATATATATACACACACACACACACACATACTGTACACATGCACACACATGTATACACACACACACACTAATGTATTAATAATGTTTCATTTTGTTTTTGTTTTTTTCTCACTGCTTTGGCCCTTTGTAGGAGCCTTTTTACTAAGCATCATTTTTACATCTGGCATGTGTAGTTGGTTCAGTCGCTCTAAAAAGCTCTAAAAAAGTTTGCTTGCTCCTTAATGTCCATAAGGTTGTCCGAGTGTCCGTGTGTGTGCTGTGCTGCACCCTGCTCCTTCATTATTTTGTGCTGCTGCACTCGTTTGACTGCGGGTTTCCGCTTGGTGATGGGTTCTGTGGTGGGTGTCTCCACTTTCCTTT
The DNA here is from genome assembly GCF_024256425.1 of Clarias gariepinus. NCBI lineage: Eukaryota > Metazoa > Chordata > Actinopteri > Siluriformes > Clariidae > Clarias > Clarias gariepinus. The sequence continues at coordinate 10,288,596 of NC_071116.1, read as the reverse complement.
TTTTTTAGCTGCAGTGTTTTCTTTCATTGTTTCTTTGGGTGTCAGTGATGGTGTGCTGAACTGTGGCTCCTGTACCTCTCCGTTGCAGACATTAGGGGCGGAGTCAGGTGTCAGTGTTCGTGTCAACCCTGGGTACGGTGTGTGTCACTGTGGTGCCGGTGGGTTCAGGGCTGATATCACCACTCACGACACAGGGGCAGACAGAGAGGTAACTTTACTGCAGATCTTCTCACACTTATCCCAGTGTGTGTACCTAGTGTATTCGCAAGGTTTACCTTAGTTAGAAACACCACCACCGCTCTCGCTTTGTTCATCTGGAATGCAAAGTAGATATTCTCGCACCTACCTGCTCTCCCACTGCTAGCAGCAATTACCCCACTTGTACACCATTCTCCAGCACACACCTAATGCCATGCCGGAGAAACAGTGTCCCACCGGCCTCAGAAGCCATGGTGCCTGTAAGAAAAAATATTTTAACTGATTATCTTGCAGTGGTCTTTTATTTATTTTTTTTAGAGCTGTATATTATTCATCTGTCTGAGAAGGAGGTCTGCTGTCCTCTTAAGCTTTAATGTGCTTTTTCCCATGCTGCTTTATAAACCACCATCCAACTGCTGGCGAATTGGATGTGGGGTTTATACCCCAAGATGCACTGAAAGGGCATTAGTCCAGTGCTGGATTATATTTTGAGTTCTGTGAATATTCGGCCCATGGAAGATACTAGCCCCAATCCCTTGAATTCTTTGTGCAATAGCTTCTTAAGAACCGTACAATTTCTTGTTTTGCTCTATCTACGTGCCCATTTACTTGCTTGTGGGGGGTATCTTGTTGATAATTTAATCATGCTTCCTACTGTATATTAAATCCTTACATATGCGTTTGCATAAAATTTTATCAGGGATCTAAATATTTTTTGAATAATGACTTCCACTGTTTGGCAGGTGGTGGGGAAGCTGTGAAGGAGAATTAGACATAGGGACTTGGAGAATCTGTAAGTGATCACCATAGTTGTCGTGTTCCTTTGTGAATTCGGCAGATCAGTGATCTGTTTAGTTTTCCCATATAAATGGTTCTGGGCACTTTGGCTTGGCCTGTATATGTCTCTTCTTGTATTTGGCCACCAGTATTAGTCTTATAATAGGCGAAAATTATTTTCATCCCAAAATCTCCTGTACCTGGCAATGAGTGTGCCCACGTGATAAGTTGGTTTCATAACCAGGGTGGTATAAAATGTTTATCCCTTGGGCATTCTCTAGTAATTTGTCAGTCCTTTACTGCTAACACTCTTATCCATCTGTACCTTATTGCGATTAATAATGTATCCAGGGAACGAGACTCTGTGTGAGTATATAATATTATAATAATATATAATATAAAAAATATATAATATTTGTTATATTTGTTGTATATATATATATATATATATATATATATATATATATATATATATACACACTCAACAAAAATATAAACGCAACACCTTGTAAAGATGTGTTGCACTGCATGAGGCAAATGGTGGTCACACCAGATACTGACGTCCTCAGACCCCCAATAAAGCACCTGTGCACTACTCATGATGTCAGATCAGCATCTTGATGTGGCACACCTGTGAGGTGGGATAAATGATCTCAGCAAAGCAGAAGTGCTCACTATCACACATTTAGACTGATTTGTGAACAATGTTTGAGAGAAATGGTAATATTGTGTATCTGGAATAAATTTTTGATCTTTAAGTCCATCTCATGAAAAATCGGAGCAGAAACAAAGGTGTTGCGTTTATAATTTTGTTGAGTGTATATATTCGTGTTTAAATTCTTAAAGCATCGTTTACCCATGCGTTTTCTGAATAAACACCGTTTTTTGCATTGAGTTTAATCATGCAGTTTAATCATTTTAGTATTCATAACAAAAGCAACCCAACATCAAAGTGTGATCAAAGTACCCGAAATAACAAAGAAATTTGACCCAGCATCAACAACCCAATGATGTATTTACAGAAACCCAGCATTTTTACTACTACTAATAAATGGACAAAGCGCAGTCAAAGCCCAGGGATTGCGCGTGCTGTCGCATTGTATTCAGCGAGTAGCGCATAATTTTGTGTTTGTTTCATTTCATGTCTGTAGTTTTACTGATAACTCTGATCATGTCTGCGCACGCAATTATTAGCCTTTTGATCAAAGTCCGCATGCGCAACTCCCTTTCACTTTGCAAAAGGCAGTGTTTATTGTATAGTGTATATTTAAAGCACATACACACAATAAAACAATATTGTCTTAGGCTTTTTGCACACGCGCGGGTGCATTACAATAATAATAATAACAATAATAATAAATTCGGAGCACTACTAGTACCACTACTACTTCTAATAATAATAATAATAATACTGAATGGAGAAAGTGCAGTTAACGAAGTATCATCATAGAAGAAGAGAAGAAAATGAAGAATAATTACATATCAGTATTTACAGTTTGAGCTCGACACGGTTATGAGCTCCGTCGCTTGCCGTCAATGGGCGCCTACGAGAGAGAACACATTTTCGGCTTTAGTAGACACACAATACTTCAGACTAAAACACGACTGCCCCCTACAGGTAATGAATGGCATTTTCACAGCTTGCCGCACGCAGCTGCGGCAAGTCGCGGGATCCCTTTTCTCGAAACGTGCATTTTTAATGATCTGTATGGTGGAGGGTCTGATGTACCCTTGGTAAAGTGCTTTTGCAATTTACTCATTTATGGCTTTGATTTCTTTGGTTGACATGGGGTAAATTCTGCTATGTGGGGAGAGAACTCACTTGAACAGTTCTATGGCGCAGTCTAAGGTCATTGAGGTAGCAAGGCCACAAATTGCCTTGATATTGCTTTACTTCAATAAACTTCTGAAGGGATAGAAACAGGAGACAGATGCTGGGCTCTCCACGGGTTGGAGGCTGGAAATGGTAGGCATTCTAAAATAATGTTGGTGACAATATTCCTACCACTTTAGACTATTTTTGTCTCTCCATGGGATGTGTGAATTATCTGTCTGTAGCCACCACTTGGACTTGATTAAAGGGTGTGATCAAAGAGAAACTTTTTTGGAGTAACAATTCAACTGTGAGTGGTACTTATGCAACCTTCCCTGTCCTTCCATCCAGTGTTTCAATATTAATGGGACATTCTAAGGTGATAACAGGAACTGTATCTGGAGCTATAGGACCGTGGCATGGTCCATGAAATTTCCTAACACTCTAGAATCTAGCACGACAGAATTGTTCTCTGGGTGTTGTATGTTGTATAGGATTGAGCTAGAATGATGGTAGGTAGGTGGTTTGTTTATCAAGCTGGTGATATGACCCTATGGTCATTCTGCTATGGCATATTTATCACTTCCGCAATAGTAGCACAACTGCTCTCCTTTGCGATGCTGACGGTCTGCTGCTCCTATTTCGTCTCATCCTAGTTAAATTAGTTCAGGATGGCACATGTTCCTAATTCGAGCAAATTAGTCAAATGAGGTTACTCCTTGGATTGGATGGTGTCTAAGCAGTTCCTGTCAGTATGCGCCTTTTGGTGCCAGTTTGTTTCATCCACTCTCTGCTGTCAAGGTGTTTAAGTTTTTTTTATTTCACTGTGAAATAAATACAGTGAAATAAAAACACAGTGTGTACTGGAGGGTAAATCTCTGGCATGAAAAAAATCTGGATTGCCTGTGGTGTGACAGAGCGCCCCACAAGGACCTCTGGAAGAGATTTTTTCTTATGGATAGGGTTGTTCTGTATGTTTATCGTGGCATTTCTTAAATAGTGTTCAGTCTAAAATAGTTTTCTTAAATAGTGTTCATGTTTTTTGCTGACACCCAGGATCTTAGGATAGTTTTGATTCAATATACTGTTTATCTTTCAATTTGTAGGTTTGTATGCGCTAAAAAGTGGATGAAATGCAACTATTAAACTTATATGAGCACACGAAAAAAAATTAACTCACATTTCTTTTTTTTTATTTTAGAGGTGTAATAAACAGAATTGTACTTAAAGTAGTAATGTATAAATTATGCAAAAAGGTTTAAATATACTTTGGCCTATACTTTTATCTACTTTTTGACCAGAGTTAAGTACATAAGTACATAAGTGGGACTGACCCTTTTATGTACAAACCATTACTAACCCACACAGAAAAAAAAAACTATTGGCTGATTTTACTATAGACTCTTCATGCATACTGGCTGATATTATAAGTCATTACCATAAACAAATGTGAAATCCCCAGTCAGGCATAAGAGGTTAGAGAGTGGATAGGTTTTTCCTTAATTTTTTGAACTTGTCTCGTTTATCCTTTCACTTTTTCCTCTAATCATGATCCTGTTTTCATTCACTGGAGTGGCATTGAGTTTCCATTTAGTGGTGTTTATATTTAATTTAGTTGAACTGTCGGTGAGATTTAAGGTTCCTTTACCTTTATTAATGAGGCAGAAATTGTAGAGAAGTACAACCTGTTTGTGGGCAGCCAGGGACTGAGTTTGGAGAGGCTGCATTACACATATTCTAATTTCAACCTTCCGACGGTGTTTGTTGTGTTTTGTTTTAAACTACAATACAACTTTGGGTTGTTACAAAATATTATCGTATCAGTACAAAATGTGTAAAGATAATATATTGTTAATCCTGAATATGTCTTAATATGTCAATATTCCTATGGGTGTAGTCTACTAGTAATAATTACATGTCTACATTTAGGGCCCTAGTTCTATTTAAGCTATGGGAAATTATACCTGTCATGACTGTGTAGAGAGGAGGCGAACGCAGATGCAGGGTTATAATAAAAAACAAAGTTTAATGGTTAAAGAAAAAATGTCCAATAACAAAATAAATACACATAAACAGGACTGGGGTTACTTCCCCAGGCTGGGTCTGCAGGCGGCTTTAATAGAGCTAACTGAGCCACACCAAACGAACTGGTTTCTCAGCCTCCGTGTTGAACTCAGCGCTGACTCAGCGTCAGCCTTGAACGTGAACTTGCCGATGCAAAACAAAGAGCTTCCGCCTGCAGACTCCCCTCAGTCCAGGGTAGAAACATACAAGAAAACACAGGAATGAGCGAACATGTAACACAAACAATGCACAACGAAGAACAGATGAAGGGCTACGGGTTCGCCCGGAATAAATAGGAACACACATGGGGTAGACACAGGTGAACGTAATCTAGTGATAAACAGGGTTAATGGGAAACATTACACACGCAGACACACTAGGGGGAGACAAAGCGACGGCTCAGTAGTCAGGTGAACCAGATCTTACTCCCCAGGACTGAGGTGGCTCAGATGTGACAATACCTAAATAGCAACATATATCACTATTAAATGCCTTTAAATCAGAATGAATAATAATAATAATAGAGATTATCTGAGATTTAACTTAATTTAAACTACATTAAGATTAATATAAATGCATGTTGCAAGCTCCAATACTTTTTCTTATAAATTAACTGCATACAGCCAATGTTTGAGCAAAAATGTTTAAGTGTTAATATGTAATGTACTTTCAAAAGTTATTTCAACATTCATTGACAAAATGAGGGTTGTGATGTCACTGATTACATTGGCCAGTTTCTCAAAGGGCCAGTTACCCCTAAATTGGAGGGTTTTCAGGAACAAGTACTATAACTGTACTATATTGACTATATAGTCATCCTAAAATTATGGGTACATTCCATATCATCCAAAAAGTTAAATAAATCTGTATTATTTTTTGATAAATAAACTAGATTTTTCTTTAATGTACCTCATAATGTGCTAAAATTAATTGCCAAGCTCTAGTGCCTTTTTAAATATTTTATTGAAAATACAGTGGAACCTCAGATTACAAGCATAAATCGTTCCTATTACCATCTCAGGGAGTTTTTCCTTGCCACTGTTGCCCTCGGCTTGCTCACCAGGGACAAACTGACCATTTTGATTCATACAAATTCACATTTAATTAAAACTTAAATAATTCTTTTGATTGTGTAAAGCTGCTTTGCGGCAATGACAATTGCTAAAAGCACTATACAAATAAATTAAAATTGAATGAAGTACTGAACATTTGGTAAAACATTTCTTTCATTCTCTATTGGTTTTGAGATTTTCTGTCTTACCAATTTAAACATTTTAAACCTTGTAATGGACATTTTGTGGGATACTATCATGACAGATGAATATGTTTGTCAACATAAATCCACATGAATTTAAAGTTATTCATCATGCTTAAGTAAGGTTTCCCTCTACAGAGATACACCTCATCTTTTTTGTTACAGTTTAGCCAACAATTAAAAAATTTATAATGCAAAAACCACCCGTAACACAGCTGACAGACAAATTGACAGTTGATGACAGTAACACAGTTGACAGGACACATTAGCAGAAGAGTTCCAGTCCTAAATCTGTGTTTCTCCAGTTCAGATGTGTCTCTGTGGTATCTCTCTATTATAGTACTGCCCAACTCATCCGACTAATTTTATTTTATTTTTATTCCTTGTTCTTTTGTGTTTGTTCTTTTCATTCATTAAACAATTCTTTTTAAATGATCTGACTTATAGTCACTTTTATTTTGTGTTTTTTTTGTGCTCTTTTTGCTTTTGATTTCAGACACAAACAGAACCCTATGAAATCATTGTGATATATAATTTAAATATGGACCTTATCCATTCTAATGTAAAGCATGATTTTTAGGCAATTCCTATTTAATTACTGAGTAATTTCTGTTTTGTAGACAGTTTTTTATAAACAATACTCAATGTGGGAATACATTATGAGAATGAACTGCCAACATTGTCAACTGTGTTAACCTCCGTCAACTGTGTTACAGTTGATGGGTAACACGTGACAGGTAACACAGTTGACATTTCAGCCATTTTATGGCATAATGCTAACAATAGACATCAGACCATTCAACAAATACCCTTTATTAACACACATTTAACTCAAGTTCAACCTTTCTTTTGCAAAATAAATGATGTGATCTATTGAATTTTTGTATTAAATTAAGGAAAACTATGTTCCAATATCATCATGCTTTAAGTACTGTAAGTAGTAGTAAAAATGATAAAGACAACCCATGGACATGATATGTACCCCTAATTTTAGAATGAGTCACAAAATGTTTATTATTATTATTATTATTATTATTATTATTATTATTATTATTTTCAAAATGTTTATTATTTTATATTGCCTTTTTATTATTTAAAAGCAATATTCAAAAATCTAAATTATTTTTAAAGACTTTGTTAAGAAGAATCAGAACATATGAAAAGTATTTTATTTTTGTGTCATTTATGCACTTATTGCAATCACTGAGGTTTGCAGAGCAGCATGTGGGACTAATGACAAAGAACTAAAATGATATAAGTAGAAAACTACAAGTGTAATATCATAATAAAATTTTGTGTAAAGAAAAATAAGAAGTATGTTTACAGTACAAAACTAACAAACTATTTAGTTTCCTATAAGTATAATTTTACATTTATGAACTAAAAAGTTGGCTAGAAGTACAAAATACAACATAAATGTGAACTAGTTTTGTATTCAAAGTTTACTAGTCTTAGACCCAAAGTATTACTTTTTATATTCTTAAAAAGTGGCACAATTTAGTCCCAAGTAGCTTCTTTACTAAAATTAATATTTGTACAGTCGAACCTTGGATTACGAGCACAATTCGTTCCGGAAGCGGGCTCGTATTCCAAAACACTCGTAAACCAAATTTTATTTTTTAATAAGAAATAATGGAAACTCAAATTAAATAAATACATTAAAATAATTAACACAAAATATAAAGTAAAAATAAAACAAATTAACCTGAAGTTTACCTTTTAAAAAAAGTACAAAGAAATCCCGAAAGATAAATATTTAATGGGCATGAGACTATAGGCTTTATCTGGGAGACGTGAAACGAAAGGTTAATGCGTCGCATGGTTGATGGTAGGAGTACTGTGCATGGGTTGATGATTTTGGATATGGTAAATGGTCCGATGAACCTGGGGGAGATCTTATGGGAGACAGTGTTAATGGGGACATTGCGGGTGGAAAGCATGACTCTTATCCCAACATGGTAGTTTGGAGCAGCTGAACGTCGGCGAACCGCGTGAAGTTTGAAGAGGGATGTCGAGTGGCGGAGTCCACAGCCAGGTCCTCTTGCAATGGCGGACAAAGGCCTGGGTTGAAGGGACTGCCACCTCTTCTTCTTGGGTGGGAAATAGGGGGGGCTGATAGCCCAGACTGCACTGGAATGGTGGGAGCTTTGTGGAGGCTGTAGGTAACGAATTGTGTGCATACTCAACCCATGGCAACATTTGACTCCAGGAATGTGGATCTTGTGAGGTCATACAGCGAATGGCATTTTAAGATCTTGGTTGGCTCTTTCAGTCTGACCATTGGTCTGAGGATAGTAGCCCCGATGAAAGACTAGGGGTAGCCCCGATAAGTCTACAGAATGCTGTCCAGAACCGGGCAGAGAACTGGGGGCCACGATCAGAGACGATGTCTGAGGGCAGGCCGTGGAGGCGAAAGACATGGCGGGTGAGCAGCTCAGAGCAAAGTGAGCGGCCTTAGAGAAGCGATTCATGACAGTTAGGATGCAGGTGTGACCATCGGACTCTGGGAGTCCTATGACAAAGTCCAACGCGATATGAGACCATGGTCTATGGGGAACCGGGAGCGGTCTGAGAAGGCCCGCTGGTGGTTTATTACTAGTCTTGTTCTGAGCGCAGGTGTCAAGAGGCACTTACAAACTCGCGTGTATCTTCTCTGATGGAAAGCTACCAAAAACATTGTCGGATGAGCGCCAAAGTCCGGGACCCACTAGGATGACAGGCCAATCGTGAGTTATGGCCCCATTCTAAGACCTGAGAGCGTACTGTGGGTGGAACAAAGAGCCGGCCTGGTGGTGCCTCTGGTGCGCCAGGGTCCTGATTTAATGCCTGCTTGACTTGGGTCTTGATTTCCAGGGAAGTAGCTCCAACAAGGCAGTAGGGTGGCAGAATGGTTGATATGGGGGAATCATCTGTAACCGAGGCAAATTGACGTGAGAGGGACGTCGGGCTTGGTGTTTTATTACCCGGTCAGTAGGACAGGAATAAATTAAAGTGGGAGAAAAACAGTGACCATCTGGCTTGGCGGGAATTCAGACGCTTCGCCGACTTGAGGTACTCCAGATTTTTATGGTCCGTCCAGATGAGAAACGGGATTTCGGCCCCCTCAAGCCAGTGTCTCCACTCCTCTAATACTAGTTTTATAGCCAGAAGCTCCTGGTCAACGATTCCATAATTTCTTTCGGGGACAGAGAGGCAACGGGAGAAGAAGCAGCAAGGATGCACTACCATCAGCTGGTGACCTCTGAGAGAGTACGGCCCCTATGCCGGAGTCCGAGGCGTCAACCTCCACTATGAATTGGAGGGCGGGATCTAACTGTGTAAGGATGGGTGCTGAAGTAAATCGGTCTTTGAGTTTAAAGAAGGCCTCTTCTGCCTAGCTAGACCACTGAAAGGGGTTTTTAGGGGATGTTAGAGAAGTGAGAAGAGCAGCCACCAAACTGTAGTTCCTGATGAACCTACGGTAAAGTAAGCGAACCAAAGGAAGCGCTAAAGGTCCTTTCGGGTCCCTGGCCTAGGCGAGTGGTGCCTGGGAGGAGATCGATAGCACAATCATAGGGTCTGTGAGGTGGTAGCGAGAGGGCTCGTGACTTGCTCAATACCAGTTTGAGATCTGTGTATTCAGGAGAGACGGTAGATAGGTCAGGGAAGTCCTTGTCGGTGGAATCTGTAGCAGATGGGTAACGGGCTGACATGAGACAGGATGTCAGACATGAAGGGCTCCATTTCTGGATCGTATTCTTTATTCAGTCAAAGGACGAGAGGTGCATGAGCGTGGTGCATGACTAGGAAGGGAAGATCTTCAGTATGGTTACTAAAAATCTGTAGAGTAACCGATGTATACTATCAGGGCTAGGGAATAATGAACGCAAAAGCAGACTCAAAACACACTAAGTGGCTTAAAGTTCTTTAAATGTAAAAGATAAAGCACCTGGTAATGCTAGTAGAACTGGCAGTGTGTTGCTGTGGTAACTTGGCGAGCATTTGGGGAGTTCCGGGTACAGAAGGGGAATCCCTGATGACGTGGAGGGGCTGGTCGATGACGTGGGCGGAATTCCGAAAAACCCGGAAGCAGAGTCCGATTAAGAATCGCTTGTGATGAGTACGCTTTTGTGCAAACACAGAGCACATGCAGTAGCAGTAACTAATGCTTAATTGATTATTTCAGCATGAGGTGAAAGATATTTGAATTGTTGGTGTAAGCGCACTTGTCCGTTGTCCGTGAACACGGAAGTGCTGCAAATGCATGAACACACACACACACACACACACACAGGCAGGGGTGGCGTAAATCCAGAGATGCAGAGGGAGATATCCGAACTGCAGACAGGGTCGATAGCAAAGTCAAACAGCGAAGGCAAAGGGCAAGGCAAGAAAGAGATCCAAAAAACAGGCAGGGTCAAACATTGAATATACAGATAAAAAAATAACACCAAGACAGGACTGGAGGCGCACACGTAAGATACATTGGCATCGAGTGAAGTCTCCAGCTTCCTTTTAAGGCTGCAGGAAAGTAGCTTGATTAGTGACAGGTGGGCTCAGGTAATTGGCTGGGAGAGCGGGAAACAACATGGATGGTAGTTATAACCTGGAAGTACTAGGGCGATCAGGCTGGCTCGTGACAGTTTCTGTTCAAGTGTTTGAACCGGCTCAGTGTCAACTTATGCGCGCAACACATACAGATGTCGCCATTAAGACTGCGAGTGTTTATCCGCGAGGTGCCGCAACTTACCGCGAGCAACATTCGGGAATCACTGAATATCCGCCAGATGGTGCATGGAAGGACTTTATTTAAAAGCCGGACCAAGTACAACGATAAATTGTGTATACTGTTTCCAATGCTAAAGCAAACACGTTTTTTTTTTGTTTTACAGTAGATCTTTCATGATGAATGTGTGTATATGTGCTTCATATTATTTCCATAAGGATGAAATGAGATGCCCAAATTCGTGCTTTGAAATTCATAGTAAGTTTCTTAGACTGTATAGTTTTTGTAATGTCTTAAAAGGGACAAAAACAATAAATGACATGGCAATGCCTCAGTTTAAATGATATTAAAATTAATAAAATTTTCTAATAGTAGGAACTTGTGTTGACTATACAAATGTCCTGATTCGTGAATATGCCAACATATCTTATTTAAAACGTAAAGATGTGTTGCCATCATCAAAAGACATGAATGAACAAATATATGATTAATAAAAAGTATTTGTGGATATGTATGTAATGACGCGGCTGAACACTGCTGAAGCAAACATAAATTTTATTTTGTTTTACAATAGATCTTTCATGATGAGTGAGTGTATACTGTATGTGCTTCATATTATTTTTATATTATTTTACCAGGGACAAAAAAATTAAAGAGATGGCATTGCCTACAGTAGGTTTAAATAGTCCTCAATTAAATTAATTTAATTATCTGATAGTAGGCTAATTTATAATCTGATAGTGTTAATTCAATTAATTTTATTTATATAGCGCTTTTAACAATGGTCATTGTCTCAAAGCTGCACCACAAAAATGAAAGAAATTCATAAAAAAAAAAATAATAATAATAATAATAATAAAAAATTTTGTATGTGTAAGAAAAATGTGTCTAGATAATAATGAGATGAATGAATGAAATGTCTCTGATGAGTTAATGAGTTAACTATGCCAATGTCCTGATTCGTGAATATGCCAACATATCTTAGCTGTTCATCGCCGTGCGGAAACCCGTGGCTAGTACTTCCACTTTACAAAAGGCAGTGTTTTGATCAAAAGGCTGCTAATCGTGCGACGATTTATTGATAAAAATGCAGACATTCTTGGCCAGAAATGCACCAGAGACAAATACATGTACAGTACTGTATATAGGCTACTCGCGTTGTTTTCGGGCGGAGAGATTGTATCTGCGTGCATGGAGAGTTTCTGTTGATAAGTGTATGTGGATAAGTGTATGTTGTCGAAGTATTTGTGGACATATAATTAGGAGAAAAATGTCAATTAAGGATATCTGAAACATAATGAAGTAACTCTATAAGCCCGCAATCTTATTAGCGTTAATTATCACCAGCCGGCACGAATAGGCGGCTTCGTCCCTTTGCTGCCTATTTAGGGAGCCTACAGAGTAAGCGAGTAGTGATAGTATATTTGGGCACACACCCATCACAGGCGCACGCCGTCACAGAAAGTTGAGGATCACGATGCTCAACATTAAATTAAATTAACAAATATTGTTAGTGAATAACAATAGCCCACGTTTAAAAAAGCATTTTTATTTAGATAAAAAAAATAATCCTGCATGTGTTTTAGGTGTTCTAGCTGCCACTGTTCTGGTGGCTCTGTCAGAATTAGTCATTCTGTAACAAACCTGTAAATTTCCATGTAAAACAGGAACATCTGTATGAATAAATTGATATGATGAGCTATTGATCAGTGACTTATGTAAACGACTCAGTTCAGATGTAAGTAAATGGCTGCGCTGTTTGGGGGAGAGACGTGCTAATGACGATTTGGTCTGCTGTGTGTGCGTGTGTGTGTGAAAGAGAGAGAGAGAGAGAGAGAGAGAGGTGTCAAGAGGTCTTACATACTCATGAAAAGTCAAGGATTATTTAGTAAAACAGAGGATCTGCTGAAAAATGTTAGGCACATCAGTCACTTAACCCCAAATAAAAGGTCTTTCTGAGTGTTATGATATAGTTAAAATAACAGATGTACAAACGGTGCGCACTGGATACTAAACCTAAACCAGGCATGAGGATTAATAAACCACGATAGCCCCATTCACGTTTTTATTTTTTTATAAAAATACCAAAGAATATTATTGTGTATAGAGTGATTAAAAACAATGCAATTTATGCTATCATATGGAAAATCTCGATTTCTTCCATTCCAAGGATTAAAAATGGTAACAATGTCAACTTTAGAATCTAGAATCCAGAAGATTTAAATTACACAAATTTAAATCCCTGAAAGTCTCCAAAAGAGCCTCAGATTCAAGAGATTTTTAAAGTGTGAAGGGGTGCATTTCAGTTTCACTGAATGTATAGGTGAAAACAGCTGATTCACACCTGAGGAGGGTGAATAATTTGTATTTGAAAGGCATTGTAAAGCACACACAGTAACACTAAAAGAACAACAACCCAGGATTAATAGAAATTTGAGGCCCTGATTATACTGCATAAATATTATTTAGTACAACAAAATTCCTTCGCACTCAGGAAAACGTTTTGGTGTGGTTGAGCGCTGATTAGACTGTTGGAAATTAAAGAGGAAGATTTTTATTTAGACTATTAAAAAAATTAACCTGCGTCTATTTTTAGGCGTGCCAGCTGCCACTTTTTAGTTAGAAGTTTTCAATACAAATCTTATGATGCCCACATGACATCAAACATTCCCCTTGTTAATATTTTAACTATTAATTTTACTATTTTAGCTATTACTATTCCGTTTACTTCCAAATACCATTAAAACAAGAATAAATAAATAATTTTTTTAAACATACAGTATTGTTGACTACATTTGGGCCGTATAACAGGTTTGACCCTAAGTGCACGGGCGTCACCATGAAGTACTCGAGGCTCGGTCTTATGGAAAAAAATGGGAAGGAAAGAGATAAAGAAATGAGGATGGAAAGGCTGTTAGTGCTTGTTTGGCCAGTCAGTTTCCTTGCTGTTTTCCCCGACGCATTCATAATCATTAGTCTACTTCTGCCGGGATTCAGAGGCTCGCCGTATTCAGAGGCTCGCCCGCGAGAGGTTGTGCGTGCGCGGTCCACTACACAGCAAAAACATGTTAGTACTGTATATTACAGGTATGACTTAAATAAAGCGGCTTACATCGGCGTGTGTTTTGCACAGCACCACATAGACAGCGCTTATTTAACATGTATAAAATTGTGTTTGTTGTATTTCTGGGAAAGAGAAATCTCTTATTAATCTCTCATTTCAGTGTTCATCTGGCGTTAGATTAAAACTCATTATTGAAAGAGAGAAGAAAATGAAAAACAAATACATATCAGTATTTACAGTTTGAGCTTGACACGTTTATGAGCTCTGTCGCTTGCTGTCAATGCCTGCCTAAGAGAGATAACACATTTTCGGCTTCAGTAGACACACAATACCTCAGACTGAAACACGACTGCCCCCCTACAGGTAATGAAGGGCATCTTTACAGCTGGCCGCGCGCAGCCGCGACAAGTCGCGGGATACCTTTTCTCGAAACGCGCGTTTTTAATGGCGACATCTGTAAGAGAGGCTGAGGGAAAAAATAGAATTTTAACGTTCTAATGAGTCTTTAATACACAGTAAACCTTTCTTATTTGAATTTCACATAAACACACATTAAGGAAAAGACTGTTTTGTCTAAAAAAATTAGCAAGGAATATCACTAATGATGTGGGGTATAGCCACGGAAGTGTAGTCCAGTGCGGGTAATGCTTTGGACTGCATTACCCACAAAGCATTGCCCACAACGCAGTGCTTTGTGGGTAATGCAGTCTAAACTGGAAAAAGCTGGAATATGGAGCTTGAGCCTGTTTTCTTCAGTCGTTTTTGGTTTGATTTAAGTACGGAACCTACGCGGAAGTTTGTAATATCGCCTGACAACGCAGAAATTAAAAGAATGGACATGCATCGACATGATTTGTCTATCTCATCACTGCATGGGCATAAATTAACGGGCTGTTATGCTGCCGCGAGCAACAACAACATAAAGCAGAGAAGCTTACTGAGAGAGATACGGACGTGATGTGTTTACTGATGTGTTTACATGACTTCTTAATCTCCGACAGACATCGTTATAAACCATCTAACGTAACAAAGGTAAGCATAATATAGTTTTCCGACTACGTACACAGTTTGCAACTAGACAATCACCTTAATCCATTGTTTATTATAAACGGGCGATTAGGGATTATATAGAGACGGATGTACATAGAGAAGAAGCCATAACCGTGTTCTATGAGAGTATAAGTTAACTTACACTCCGCATTCATCGTGATTATTAGAAAAGGCGATCTGCAAAGATTTATAGAAAAATAAATCACACTCACCGAGCCTGGTGGAGATGAAGCAGGAACACGAAGCGTTAGTACAGATAAATTTTTAAGGAGCAGCTTCCTAGTAAAACCTGCTTTATATTGACCCGCGTTTATAAAGCATCGCAAACATGAACGCATTTAGGTAAATCAGCGGGGACGTTAGCTTTAAAAACTAAATTTAGCCACTGCGTCCTCAGTGGCTCAGATACCTAACCCTAGGTAGGTACCCTAGGTAGTGAATGACGACTGCTGTGTTCGCTATTACACCCAACAACTGTACACAACACTCGCTTAGACGCCATTTTGCTCCAGCGGCGAAAAAAAAAGGCCGACAGCTTCTTCTCACTCGGAGCGGGTCTTTGCTAAAACACCAGTGTCAATCAACTAGTGTAGGAGCGGCCTCTTGTGGTGCGGCGTCACATCGACAGGCATTTGTGATTGGCCTGATTTCAGAAGGGGTATGTTATTGTAATAAATGAAAAGAAAACCACTGGGCGGCTCTTTATCATCATAGAGTGGTTGTGTACGCACTCTCCTAACACACGGTTCAGTCCAAACAGCTTAAAAAAGTGCATGTAGGCCTGTATGACCCCTTTAAGCACTAGTTGCCTACATTATAGAAATGTATTATTTAATATATTGTTTTATATTTTCCAATGTACTGCCAAATTTTAATTCTTTTTTTTTTACATAAGGAAGGTCCGCACCTTGACCAAGTGCATGCTTGTCTTTTTCAACATTTGTGGTATTGCGCATCGAGAATTTGTCCCCAAGGGACCAGACCATCAATAGCCATTCTTAGTGTCAGGCTTTAAATTACCTGTGGAAGAACATACAGAAAGCGACACAAGAAAATGTGGTGATTACACTGTACAATAGATCTTACATATAGTCAGTAGACAGAGGGTAGTGTAAAAACTGACCAAAAGCTACTAGGGCAAGAAACCTACAAGATATATGAATTGGGCATACAAGTCATAATTTGTTTAAAAAAAGACATAAATGAAAAATACTAATAAGTAAAATGAAGTGCACCCTTATTAAAATGACCAGCCTCGGAAACTGAGGATTTACAGCCCCTCAGATTGAAGCCCACATAAATGCAAGAAGGAATGAACATTAGATCAAGGGTCTGATGAGTCCAAATGTGAGATTTTGTCACGAATGGGGTGTATTGGCGGATGTTGATTACCGTGGGCGGAGAGAGCAGGCATAAAGGCAAGGGGGTATATTATATTTTCTTTTTAAGGTCACCGGCGGTTGTATAAGCATTTCACTGCATATCGTACTGTGTATGACTGTATATGTGACAAATAAAATTTGAATTTGATTTGATTTGATTATTAACAAAAAGAGTTTTTTAATAAGGGTTGTCACAACAATAATAAAGACACAAAACAAAAACTCAAACAATACTTAATAGCATAGGGGCCACATGGGCTCTCTGGCAGGACACAGACAAAGGGACACCAACAGGCACTAATACCCGTTACACTACATTTAAGATTGGTAGCGAAACTCAGGGAGAAGGGCGACTAACACGCGCCCTGTGGCGATACACAGGCAGAAGGGCGACTAACACGCGCCCTGTGGCGAAACACAAACTACACGTGGAGCTGAAACAGGACACAACAATACGGGATGGGAGACAAGGAGAGACAGGTAGAGACGGAAGACACACGGAGACACGCGTGGAGACACACAGAGACACGGAGAGAGACACACGTAGAGACACACAGAGACACGGAGAGAGACACACGTAGAGACACACAGACACGGAGAGAGACACACAGAGACAAGGAGAGAGACACACACAGAGACAAGGAGAGAGACACACGTGGAGACACACGTGGAGACACATGTGGAGACAAGGAGAGACACACGGGGAGACACACGTAGGGACACACGTAGAGACACGTAGAGACGGGAGACAAGTAGAGACACGTAGAGACGGGAGACAAGGAGAGACACATAGAGACGGGAGACAAGGAGAGACACGTAGAGATGGGAGACAAGGAGAGACACGTAGAGACGGGAGACAAGGAGAGACACGTAGAGATGTGAGACAAAGGGGTTATGGCTAGAAGCTTGGTAGTTAGCTCAACATAGATTTTAGCTGAACACACTCCTAGCCAAACACACACCTATCTACTTACCTGGCTCTAGCTAAACACACAAGAAAACAGGGGGACAACAACCACAATACTCACAACCACACATAACATGACAGAATCAGCTCCCCAAACACAGACACACAGAACATATACAGAAACATTGCCAATATGAAAGCCCAAGTTAACAGAACTTAAATCAAAATATAAACTAAACAAAGAACTAAAAGCAAAACAAAATGCCCACACAAATGACAGTAGTTAAACTAATAATGCTTGACCCAGTTTCCCAGACTAAACAGCTATTTATAGTTGGATTTATGGCTACAGTTCCTCGGCTCAGGTGTGCACTCGCATCACCTGACCGAGGTGCCTTCTGGGAAACTAAGTCAGCCAACAAAAACTACAACTGAAAAACAGCGACCTTTGGTGGTGGTCCCTTACAGTAAAGCATGGAGGAGGAGGTGTGATAGTGGAGGGGTGATTGTCTGGTGACACTGTTGGTGAAACTGTTGTCAAAACTTAGTGCACACTTCGGAGATAAGTTCGATTCCTGGGTGATGCTGTAACCTCTCGCAGCCAGAGGTCTAGTGGGACAAACCGGTCAGCAAAAAAAGCTTCATGTGCTGTGGAGCATAAAGATTGGATTTTGAAGTAAGGGGGAAGGGTAATGTGGTCTAATGAGTTTAGATGGACCCTAATCTAGAGTAAAGGGTGCATCAGGAAAAAAATGAAAATCATTAATAGTGGCCACTGTACAGGCTTGTGGAGGAAGGGTTATGATGTGTGGTTGGTTAGGTTGGTCAAGTCTACATTCTATAAAATGGTTTCATGGCCTTGTAAATATCAAAATAATAAAATGTTATATTACCTTTATATGATCTCTGAAAATCACATATGTGACTGTTGAAACAACTTTTGAGTTAGACATATGAAAATAAATGCCTAAAAAACAGTTCATCTGTTTATAAAGCAGTCTGGTGAAAAATTATTATCGCAAGCATGAACGCATTAAGGTAGATCGGCAGGGACTGCGTCCTCAGTGGCTCAGATACCTAACCCTAGGTAGGTACCCTAGGTCACTAACCCTAGGTAGTGAATGACGACTGCTGTGTTCGCTATTACACCCAACAACTGTACACCACACTTGCTTAGGCGCCATTTTGCTCCAGCGGCGGAAAACAATGGCCGACAGCTTCTTCTCACTCGGGGCGGGTCTTTGCTAAAACACCAGTGTCAATCAACTAGTGTAGGAGCGGCCTCTTGTGGTGTGGCGTCACATCGACAGGCATTTGCGATTGGCCTGATTTCAGAAGGGGCATGTTATTGTAATAAATGAAAAGAAAACCACTGGGCAGCTCTTTATCATCGTAGAGTGGTTGTGTACGCACTCTCCTAACACACAGTTCAGTCCAAACAGCTTAAAAAAGTGCGTGTAGGCCTGTATGACCCCTTTAACCAGAAAAAAACAAGCAGAGAATGTTTCTTGAGGAGTTAGGAAGTTCCCTTGTCAAGACACACATTGAGCCAAGGGAATGGGTGCCCCGGAATCCAGTTGCTGCAGCCTTGGTCAGACAGCTGCAGAGTTCACGCAGCACTCCTTCCACACCATCAGCAACACAAAGAGCATCAGTGCCTGCATCCTCTTTGGCCAGCACTGCCTTAACATCAACCAAAAATACTTTTTTAAATTTTTCTTTGAAATAAATATATATGGGTCAAATTTGACCCGTAACACCATAGATGTAGCCCAAACCAGATTTGAATACTTGAAAGTGAGGTAAAAACAAAGCATATCGTGGGTAGGCAGTGCGCAGTGCATGATCAGTCGAACAGTGTCTTCTGCTGATCATATGTTTATATTTTAACATTGCTAAACACAGGAATCAGCCAACTTTTTAAAAGACATGAATGCACCAGCAGCAATAACACTGTAGAGAACAGAGACAGGTAGGAGGGTACTTGGTGTATCATCAGGTAAGGGGAAAGTGGACAAGGAGACTTGGTGGTGGAATGAGGAAGTCCAGGAGTGTATACAGGGAAAGAGGCTAGCTAAGAAGAAGTGGGACACTGAGAGGACTGAAGAGAGTAGACAGGAGTACAGGGAGATGCAGAGTAAGGTGAAGATAGAGGTGGCAAAGGCCAAACAAAGAGCATATGAGGACTTGTATGCTAGGCTAGACAGTAAGGAGGGAGAGGGGGATCTGTACAGGTTGGCAAGGCAGAGAGATAGAGATGGGAAGGATGTGCAGCAGGTTAGATTGATTAAAGATAGAGATGGAAATGTACTGACAGACGCCAGGAGGGTGATGGGAAGATGGAAGGAGTACTTTAAGGAGTTGATGAATAAGGAAAATGAAAGAGAACAAAGAGTAGAAGAGGTGACTGTTGTGGAAGAGGAAGTAGCAAATATTGGTAGAAGTGAGGTGAGAAGGGCGTTGAAGAGGATGAAGAGTGGAAAGGCTGTTGGTCCTGATGACATACCTGTGGAGGTATGGAAGTGCTTAGGAGAGGTTGCAGTAGAGTGTAGAGAAGTGTATTGGTGCCAATTTTTAAGAACAAGGGAGATGTGCAAAGCTGTGGCAATTATAGAGGTATAAAGCTAATGAGCCAGACAATTAAGCTGTGGGAAAGAGTAGTGGAAGCTAGGTTAAGGGCAGAGGTGAGCATTTGTGAGCAGCAATATGGTTTTATGCCTAGAAAGAGTACATCAGATGCAGTATTTGCTTTGAGGATGCTGGGAGAGAAGTACAGAGAAGGTAACAGGGAGTTGCATTGTGTATTTTTTGATTTTGAGAAAGCATATGACAGGGTGCCAAGAGAGGAGCTGTGGTATTGTATGAAAAGGTCTGGAGTGGCAGAGAAGTATGTTAGAGTGGTGCAGGACATGTATGAGAGCTGTAAGACAGTGGTGAGATGTGCTGTAGGTGTGACAGAAGAGTTCAAGTTGGAGGTGGGTCTGCATCAAGGATCGGCTCTAAGCCCCTTTTTGTTTGCTCTGGTGATGGACAGGATGACAGATGAGGTAAGACAGGAGTCCCCATGGACTATGATGTTTGCAGATGACATTGTGCTCTGTGGCGAGAGCAGGAAACAGGTGAAGGAAAATTTGGAGAGGTGGAGGTATGCTCTGGAAAGCAGAGGAATGAAGGTTAGCCGCAGCAAGACGGAATACATGTGTGTAAATGAGAGGGACCCAGGAGGATCGGTGAGGCTACAGGGAGCAGAGGTAAAGAAGGTGCAGGATTTTAAGTACTTAGGGTCAACGGTCCAGAGCAACGGAGAGTGTGGAAAGGAGGTGAAGAGGCGGGTACAGGCAGGTTGGAATGGGTGGAGAAAAGTGTCAGGTGTGTTGTGCGATAAAAGAGTATCAGCGAGAATGAAAGGAAAGGTGTACAGGACAGTGGTGAGACCAGCGATGCTCTACGGCTTAGAGACAGTGGCGATGAAGAAAAGACAGGAGGCAGAGTTGGAGGTAGCAGAGCTGAAGATGTTGAGGTTCTCTTTGGGAGTGACAAGGATGGATAGGATTAAGAATTAGTTTATCAGCGGGACAACCCACGTTAGATGTTTTGGAGATAAAGTCAGAGAGGCCAGATTGAGGTGGTTTGGACATGTTCAGAGGAGAGATTGTGAATATATCGGTAGAAGGATGCTGAGGTTGGAACTGCCAGGCAGGAGGTCTAGAGGAAGACCAAAGAGGAGATTTATGGATGCAGTGAGAGAGGACATGAAGTTAGTTGGTGTGAGAGAAGAGGATGCAGAGGATAGGGTTAGATGGAGGCAAATGATTCGCTGTGGCGACCCCTAAAAGGGAACAGCCGAAAGACAAAGAAGAAGAAGAAGAAGAACAGAGAGGATTTAAAGCCACAGTGCAACTCCAGTCATGTTTTATGGCAAAAGAGGTTGGACAAAGACAACAGGGAGCTTTTCCGAGTTTAATTAACAAGAGAATGTTGTACAGCTGTGTACATAAAAGGACTTCCCCAAAACCGCTTCATACATTTTACTAAAGTTAAAGTCTGTACATGATTCTCTAAAATTTACCTAAAGTACAAAAGTACTATAAGTACTCCACAACAAAAACAATGTACTTTAACATTTGTGAATTTGCTGTTGATAAAAAATATGATTGCCCTGATTTGTTTGCCAAATTTTTTAAAGTTAATGGTAATGGTAGTTTTTCGGACTGTGGGCATTTTTAGGGATGGTAATATCCTACCACACTTTGTCCTTTCAATTACCTTTCCATGAATAGGTTTCCATATTCCACCTTATGTGGCTTACCCTTCTTGTGGAGGGTGTCGAGGATTGTTTTCTGGACAAATGTCTCAGTTTCCCAATGCAAATATAAAAAATGAATTAAATACTCTAATATTGAGATACTGGATTTTTGATTTTCAAGAGCTGAAAGCTTAGACACATGAAAACAAAAAGGCTTGAAATAATTAATTTTGTAATGTAATGAATTTCTCACAATATCAAATTTAGTTCTAGATTTTTACACTAACAATAGTTAATACTAGTTGTGCCCGCAACTTTTTTTCCCGTGGAATTTAAGTGCACACTCATAAGCGGGTTTTAAAAATGTACAGCGCCATTTATTGAATTTCGTAATGAACTAAGGTTTTTACATATTACTGTGAAGTGTGTGAAATGAAGGTGTGAGATTGTATTGATTGAATAAGGTTTCAATTGCACACTGATAAGCACATTAAAAAATGTACAGTGCCATTTGTGGAATTTTAAGGGTGTTTTCTCATTTAAAGTTCAAAGTAGCATATCTTCTCCCATGGGCCAACTGTGATGAAACAAAGCCTATATGTTACCTCAAGCTTGGCCAAATACACCGACGAAAACCCCATTTAAATTTATTTAGTAGTTTTTATGTGACGTGTGCACAAACAGACAGGTGGAAGGAGGAAGAAAACTCTCCCTGACGGGGCCAACGCGAGCAAAGAGCAGCGAGCAGAGCACCGCGTTTCAGGTTCCGGCTCGGCTTCGCGAGTACATCCGGTTAGCGGCACTGGCTTCCCTGTCTGAGGCGCTGCGCGAGGCCGAGGGCGTTGAGCCCATCATGTCAGAACACTACGGCGAAAGAGCCGAGCAATCTTTCGTGGCACGGGGCCGCTCGGTAGGTGAACCTAGCCGGGGACAGGGCCCGCCGGACTACCGCTGCAACGTTCTCAGGCCTGAGGACAACGTACCCCAGCAGCCGTTAAACTAGCTTCGGGGGGCGCAGAGGGGAAGCCGCCTCCCACAGCCGTCTTTGTTTCCCCAACTGCCAGGTTCAACTTCCGGTCAAGCTGTGTAGGAAATCGCGCGGGGGTCTACGTAAACTATGGCCTGGACAACGTTTCGCTACGGGCGCTCGTGGACACCGGCTCTACAGTTTCGCTGCTGCGCTGGGGATTATTAGAACAAGGTGAGCGCAGTTGTATGCTGCCGGACCCAGCCTTGAACATTCGCACCGTGTCGGGGAGCTATTTGGAGATACGGGCCTGTCGCACAGTGCGAATACATGTAGGTGCATGTAGTCTTTCTCATCCATTCTTTGTGGCAGACATTCAGGATGATTGTGTCTTGGGTTTGGACATTTTGGAAAGGTGGGGTGCGGTACTGAATCTCGCTGACGGAACTTTGCGTGGTAACTTCAAGTTAGCCAGGTTGCTAGTTCCCACAGCGCAGCCGGACGTGTTAGTAGCACACACCAGGGATGAAGGAAAAAGGATGAATCGTGGCAGTTTTGTGTTGATTACCAGCGGTTATACGATTCTTACAGTATCCGTTGCGCGAATAGATGATGCGCTGGAACACGTTGGGGGCTCGGCATGGTTTAGCTCGTTATTTCGTTAGATCTGCGTAGCGGTTACTGGCAAGTAGAGCTCGCCCCGTAAGCACAACCTAAAACCGCGTTCTCGTTCGGGCAAGGGCTATGGCAATACCGGCGCATGCCGTTCGGCCTATGTAACGCTCCAGCTACGTTTGAACGGTTGATGGAGATAGTGTTGGCCGATATTCCTTGCAACCGTTGTGTCGTCTACCTGTTCGGGCCACCTCCACAATCTGATTTACCCACGAAGCCTGGGTTGAATTATTTTTGTTCCCTAAAAGACAAACTGTTCCGTGCCCACGAGTATGCCCGTAGACATTTGGCGGACGCCGGTGTTAAGCGGCGCCGCGTGTATGATACTCACAGCCGAGGGCGAGACTTTGCTACTGGGGAGCAGGTGTGGGTGTATTCCCCCGGAAGGAAACGTTCTTGGGCTCTCGCCTAAGCTTATGTCTCACTGGGTGGGCCCCTGTACGGTAATTGCCCAGCTCTCCGATGTAGTCTACCGGCTGAGGTTGACGGGATGGTCGCGAGTGGTCGTGCTCCACCGGGACCGTCTCGCGCCCTACCAGCCCAACGCCAGCGAGACCTCGAACTCTGTGGAGGCCGGTCCGCCTCGGGGAGAGGGTTGCGGCCCTCCTTTCCCCGCAAAAAGACTCCGGCGTTCACAACGCCAGCGCCGACCACTGTCACGCTTCCAGGACTAAGTTCGCCATCGTGACCGGGGACGGTCACAGCTCGGGTGGGGGCAGTGTGGCGTGGGCGGGGTTTCGATTAGTAACCATCATGCTTTGTGGGAGCTTAGGCATGCTTAGGCTGAATTGGAGGTAGGCTTTGTGTGAATGTGCTGTTCATGCTTTTGTATGACTGGGTGTAGAAAATAAAGTACTCCCAGCAATTGCATTGGGCAGCAAGTAAGCTCACTCGTCTCTCCAACATCCTTCTCGGCGGTAAAACGCTACACTATGATCAGACTGCCTGATTCATTTCTAAAATGCTGGACTCCTAGGAACTCCTTAAATAGCTCAAACATGCAATTAAAGTTTGTCAATTTGTTGATATAAAAATAAATACATTACAATATACATAAAAACAAATCCCACAAACAGAAAAAAACACAACAATCACACACTAACACATAAGACTCAGTCACATAATGAACTTCACAACTTCAGTGGTGACCAGGATACCCAGAAATCGCTGGGTTCAACGTACAGCAGCTGAGGCATGACAGCAGGCAATACAGGGCACAATCAAGGCCACTACAGTGCCTTTTCTTTATACCTGTGCATAAACACTCACTCATATGTGCACACACACACACACACACACACACACAGAAGTCGTGAAGAGGAGACCACCACCAAGGATACACCCTGCCTTAGGATATACCCTTCTTAGCATTGTTAATATTATTATGTAATTATGATTAATACACTTCATACGCACAACAAATGGAACTCAATTAATTAGAAAAAAAACAAAGCAAACAAACATCAATACACCCACAGCATCGAAACAAAAAACATTAACACGGCACACTGTAATACAACAAAAAAAGAAAAATACAAATGGCCAAAACTGATCCAGGGAAGCCAATTCTAGTTCAGAATGATACCACAAACCCAATTAGGCAAAGCCCGGTTATTTCCATGCAAAGCAGTTAGCTTCAGCTAGCATATAGTTAGCCCCTGGCAAACAGCAGTTAGCTCCAGTCAACGCAGTAGCATTTTCCCACACAGCCCTGTCGACACAAAATATAATTGCAAATAAAATGCAGCTAACCTGCTGTAAGCATACAGTGCATCCGGAAAGTATTCACAGCGCATCACTTTGTCCAGATTTTGTTATGTCACAGCCTTATTCTAAAATGGATTTAAAAAAAAATATTTTCTCAGAATTCTACACACAACACCCCAAAATGACAGCATGAAAAAAGTTTACTTGAGATTTTTGCAAAATAAAAAAATTGAGAAAGCACATGTACATACAGAATGCGCATGTTTTCCCGCAAGATGCCGCAATTTTGGCGCGCAGCGTGCCGTGACTTGCCGCAAGCAACATTCAGGAATTTAAATAAATTTTTGTGCTTCACTGAATATACGCCAGATGGCGCATGAAAGGACTTTATCCAAAAGACAGACAACAAGAATTGTGTATAATTAGTTAGCCTAAAACAATACTTTTTCCAAAGCTGAAGCAAACATGACTTTTATTTTGTTTTACAACAGATCTTTCATGATGAATGTGTGTATATGTGCTTCATATTATTTTCATAAT
Source organism: Clarias gariepinus (assembly GCF_024256425.1). Taxonomy (NCBI): domain Eukaryota; kingdom Metazoa; phylum Chordata; class Actinopteri; order Siluriformes; family Clariidae; genus Clarias; species Clarias gariepinus. The sequence goes on along the minus strand of NC_071116.1, from coordinate 10,263,246 downwards.
GATGAAATGAGATGCCCAAAATCGTGCTGTAAAATTCCTAATAAGTTTCTTATTTAGTTTTTGTAATGTCTTAACAGGGACAAAACAATGAAAGACATGAGAATACCTTGGTGTAAGGTTTTATAAAGTAGTAAGACAATGTAATCTAATGAGAAGATTCCTGTGCTCTGAGAACAGACCCCTCACTGTGCTTCCTCATGTCTTCTGTGGTAACACCTTCTATATCCTGTATCCAGACGAGGAGACATCCAAATGGCTCCTGTCTGCTAGAATCCTTTTGTTTAATCAGGAGAATGCAAATGTATCTCCTCTCACCTGTCTGTCTCCGGGTTCCTCTATGACTGACATGTTAATGATGGTTCTTTTGATGTTCGGGACGTAGCACCGTTTAAATGTGCTCTCTTTGCTGAGAATAAACAGAGATCTTCAGACATCATGCCTGCGTGTGTGTGTGTTTGTCTCTCCCGGTCGATCGGGCCCGGACCGGTAAGTGTATCAAGGTGCAGCGGACACAACAAGCTAAAACTCTTCTTCTCTTAGCTTAAAACTTAGCTCGGACACACTACAGCTTCATTTAAAACCTAACAATTTGGGGGCTCAGTCCGGTCTTCCCTCTCAGAGGAAAAAAGTAAGTGTTTATTTTGCTCTTTCTGATTTTTTTCTCGGTCAGGGGAGAATTTGTACTCGTGAGATTTGGTTAAAATAAATTTTAAATACGTTATGTTTTCTAAATAAGTTTTGTCTACCGTAATTAATTTTACTCGTCTTGTCTAAAAGGTTTTGTTTTCCGGAGCAAGTTTTATATAACTTTCGTCGCGTCATGTTTAAAAAAAATATATATATATATATATATCCGCGGTGTTTTAAATTAAAAAGCTTCGTTGTGGTGTCAGTACCGCCGTGTATTATAGAACCGTTGTTTATTTTTAATAACTAAATTCGTTCCGCGTTTCAAGTCGCGCTTTAAATAACTTGTTAATTCATCTGGTCAACAACAACTGAAATGGGTATGACTGATTAATTATTGTGGAAGTATTTATGACAAGCGTGCGAACTACTGTCATTTACAACAGCTCTGCACTTAGTGAATTAGAAACATTACAACGCTTCTGTGGCTAACGTACCACATCATCAAGCCGCGTCCACGGTTGCTAATGGTTACCAGACGCGGGCGCTGACCCGCAGTCAGCGTGCTTTAACTGTATGCGCTGTAACGTGGTCAGAATGCCGAAATGGGCAAATTTACATTCAGATGTTCATTTTTTTTTTCATGTGGCTCTTCATTAAGATATTCATGATAACTGTTGGCTTGCTTGTGGTTAGCTTTGGCATTATTCCAGGTAAAAAAAAAAAATAAAAAAAAAAAATCCATTAGGCACTAAATGCAACATTTGGATCTATTGTAGTATTTTTTAATTAGAGTGTTCTACTACTAACAGTAAGTGTGCTTGTATTGCTTTGTCGCCATGCAATGTCCGTGCTGAAGCAACATCTGTCTGTTAAGGTTATAATCTACATGTGTACATATACTACATACAAGTTAAGTGCTTAAAATGCAGGTTTTAACACGACGGTAATCACGAGGGACTGTGAATGCATAGAGCGTGTGTGGATTGTAACTTTGATAGTTGTTTGGCTAGTAATATCTGGAGGGCTTTGCTCATTGATACTCGTGTCTAGTAGGTGGCAGTGTTACACTGTTGTGCTTTGTTCCTGGTACTAACTTGGCCTAGCTAATGTTGTGCAATGTTGTCACTTGTTTGGAATTTTACAAACTGAAAATCTAGAGTGCTGGAATTTAACAAATATTGAAAGCAGTTTTGTGTGAAAATGAGAGTCCACACAGAGAAAAGTACCAGGAATTATCTGTGCCAGAAAGTATAAGCAAGTACGGATAGAAAGGTTTATAGAATTGTTGTGAAACCAGCAGTGTTGCATGATTTGTAGACATTGGTGCTGATGACAAGAAAGGAAACAGGGCTGTAGGGGTGGAGCTAAAGATAGTGCAATTTGCTTTGAGAGTGACAAGAATGGACAGGATTTGGAATGTGTATATTGGAGGAACAGTGCAAGTAGGGCAATTTGGAAAGAAAGTTAGAGAGGCCAGATTAAGATGCTGTGGACATGTGCATAGAAGAAATAAGGACTTTATCTAGAAGTAACTGTTAGAGATGGAGTACAGGCAGAAAGAAGATTTAGAAAATTTTTGTGTACATTTCAACAGTTTTAAAACAAGTTCTCCATCACACGAAGTGTAGCCACAGGACATTTTAATTTGTTTTTGGGTTAATAGATTCTGCTCGTCAATTTAAAAAAAAAAAGAAAAAGAAACATAATTAATTAATAAAAAAAAAAAACATGAAAACAAATAATTACATTAATAATAGTAATGATAATAATACATTAATACTGATAGATAAATATTTTTGTTCACCTGCTACACCTGAAATTAAAAAGGTTGCATTTATTAGTTTTCGTTCCCTTTTATAGAAAAGTCTAATTAATTTAAATTCCCTTCGGTAATTTAAGGGGGCTAGTCCAATAGTAAATTGCCGTATATTTGAGGTATATCTGGGAGGAAAAAAAATTAAAAAGAAACTTTATGCGTTTTAATTAGTTTTTGTCTCGCGTTGTGTTTGACATTACTCGCGTTGATTTATTGATTATAAAATTACAGCAACTGTAGCGATTGTGGTTAATTGAAATAAATAGGTATAACTAAGTTATTTTTTAACTAAAACTAAACCAGTGTTGTTAGCAATAAGCTAAAAACATACACAGTGCTGTCGTCGCAGAGTAACTACGTCATCAAAACCGCGTCCCGTTAGAGGAGACGCGCTCCTTCGGGGATGTTTTTAAAGTTATACGTTCGCTAACTTCTGTTGTTTACGTAATTTATGCATTACAATATTAGTAATTTAGTGAGGCATTTGTAGCGTGCACTTGTTGTATAAGCTGGCCCTGGCGTAGAGGCGCGTGGCTAGAAAATGAATAAATTAATTGGTTATAGCCATATTCCTTAGAGTGTTCTTTGGAACAGGGAACGGCGTGCAGTTGCAGTTATACACGTGGGAGGTGCATGAGTTTTATTGTCTCCCTGACGTAGAGGCGTGTGGACTCAGCCCGGCGCACCTGAGGTTCATTTTTCTGAGAGTGTTCTCAGAAACAGGGTAGATTGGCCGAATGCCTTATTAATTCACTATATTGGTATTTGATAAATGTGTGAATCATCTCCAAAGGTGTAGAGGCACGTGAGATTTGAAATAAAGTCCATATTCCTGGTAGTGTTATCAGGAACGCGGAGATATTGCACATTTTTGATAATACACCTATAAATTACAGTATTCTTCAGTTTTAAATATATACTTATTAATTTACTATTGTGGTATTTGATAAGTGTGTGAATCTCCAAAGGTGTAGAGGCACGTGAGATTTGAAATAGAATCCATATTCCTGGTAGTGTTATCAGGAACGCGGAGATATTGCACATTTTTGATAATACCCTTATAAATTACAGTATATACTTATACACTTTGTTCGAACGTCACACTACCCGTAAAAAAAAAAAAAAAAAAAAAAAAAAAAAAATGAATAAATAAATTTTAAAAGGTATATATTCTGAAATAATTCAATAAAACGAGCTTAACGTGTCCGTAATTAAACCCGATCATCTTGAGGTGTCCGCCTAACTTTGATACACTACAATTTACCAACAATCAAAGCATGCTTATGAAATTATTACATGTGTGCACACAATGTAACAACTGCAGTAACAAAAATAAGTAAGTAAATGGATTAATTCTTGATTGAGAAATAACCAACTATTGGCACAAGTTGGATCCCAAATTATGCAGCGTTGAGCTCCGCTGCTCCAAATTCAGCACAAGCCTCGGCTTGGGAGCTCGTGACCGAGCGATGTGCACTCCTGACACAGATAAAGAACTGACTGACTGACTTCAACTAATATTCAAACTAACACACCTAACATGACAAACATTAGTACAGATTGTATGTGAAAAAGATTCATGTCTTCCATGTTGTATATGACTGTACTCTTGTTTACCCATAACTATATTGCTTTTACAGAAAAACAGCAGCAGCAAGATTTAATCATAATTTCCTCAACAGAACAAAAGTACACTGGAAGGAATCAGGCCGCATAACAAATCGTGACAATGTGTGATGCCATTAAACAACCTTCTGTTTTATTTTAGATACAGAAATTCCATTGGATCAGCTGATGGTTGATTTTATTGTGTCCAATGAAATTTATGAATGTTGTTTATGTCTAACCAAAGGCTTTCTCATAGCAACATCAGACAAGGAGGAATTCGGAAACAATTCATCAGAGATATCGCTAAATCATCCATATGTAACTCTAATCTGAGATTTTACTAATTCATATGCTGATACGTGTCTTCTGTAGTGAAGGCTTAAAGGCACGGGCCCATAATGAAGTGCTAGTAACCTCTCTTATGGGCTCCAACTGACTCTCTACTATACGTAAAGTATCTGGGTCGAAGAAGAGATCAGCTTGGAAGATGACTTGGATGTTTTGGACACTGATTTTCCTCACCTTACCCCATACACATACAGTACACACTACTGTAATAGTCTGAAAACACACATGGCAGAATTGTACACACATTATAGACTGTATGAAGTTATAATTGGCACCTTGACATGTTATATCTGATGTATGAAGTTATGATTGGCACCTTCACATGTTATATCTGATGTACAGGTAGATTAGTCAGACTTGAAGTCTTTTACTCTCTCCTTGTCAATTGTGGAGAGAGATGTTTGGCTTCATGGTCTGGGGAACTGGTTTTGAATGGAGTCTATTGATAAAAGACCAGAAGGGCTGGAGATGGCCTGCTGAATTCTTAAACGGAGGTTTGAATTTCAGGGCTCTGTCTCTAGAGGTAAATATTAAACTTACAGAGAAGAAGTTCATTATCAGTTCCTGTAGCTTAATAGAACCACAGGCGTCATGAAGACACCACAAAAGGGGGCATATCTTCTCATTTCTTTACACAAGCACAGGGTTTTGATTAGTTAAATTTTTATAATTTGATTTTGTAAATATTTTCTATGCCATAAACTGTAGTAAATTCTGTTAGAATTTAAGGGGGCACTGTAAGGTTTTATAAAGTAGTAAGACAATGTAATCTAATGAGAAGATTCCTGTGCTCTGAGAACAGACCCCTCACTGTGCTTCCTCATGTCTTCTGTGGTAACACCTTCTATATCCTGTATCCAGACGAGGAGACATCCAAATGGCTCCTGTCTGCTAGAATCCTTTTGTTTAATCAGGAGAATGCAAATGTATCTCCTCTCACCTGTCTGTCTCCGGGTTCCTCTATGACTGACATGTTAATGATGGTTCTTTTGATGTTCGGGACGTAGCACCGTTTAAATGTGCTCTCTTTGCTGAGAATAAACAGAGATCTTCAGACATCATGCCTGCGTGTGTGTGTGTTTGTCTCTCCCGGTCGATCGGGCCCGGACCGGTAAGTGTATCAAGGTGCAGCGGACACAACAAGCTAAAACTCTTCTTCTCTTAGCTTAAAACTTAGCTCGGACACACTACAGCTTCATTTAAAACCTAACACTTGGTTAAAATGGTCTTAAAATTAGTTTAATTTTCTGATAGTTGGCTATCTGATAGTGTTAACTATGTGATTGTCCTGATTCGTGAATATCCCAACATATCTTATTTAAAACCTAGAAATGTGTCGCCATCATCAGAAGATATGAATGAACAATACACGCTCAACAAAAATATAAATGCAACACCTTTGTTTCTGCTCCGATTTTTCATGAGATGGACTTAAAGATCTAAAATTCATTTCAGATACACACTATTACCATTTCTCTCAAACATTGTTCACAAATCAGTCTAAATGTGTGATAGTGAGCACTTCTGCTTTGCTGAGATAATCCATCCCACCTCAGAGGTGTGCCACATCAAGATGCTGATCTGACATCATGAGTAGTGCACAGGTGTACCTTATACTGCCCACAATAAAAGGCCACCCTGGAATGTGCAAAATGCCACAGATGCCACAAAAAATGCCAGCAGATGCCACTGCTGTCAGCATGCCAATTGCACACTCCCTCAATGCTTGTGGCATCTGTGGCATTTTGCTGTGAGACAAAACTGCACATTCCAGGGTGGCCTTTTATTTTATCATAGAGCAGACTGATTTGTGGACAATGTTTGAGAGAAATAGGAATATTGTTTATCTGGAATAAATTTTAGATCTTTAAGTCCATCTCATGAAAAAACGGAGCAAAAACAAAGGTGTTGTGTTTATATTTTTGTTGAGTATGTGTGTGTATATATATATATATATATATATATATATATATATATATATATATATATATATATATAATCATATTAAGTAAATATTATTTTATGAACACAAAGTGTTTAAAAATAATAATTTAAAAAAAAAAAAAATCATCATGTTTTTTTGCTGTTTGTGTCTAGCATTGAATAATTATTTCATATATTATTTAACTACGGCTGGAAATAATAGCTGGAATGTGATGTGCTTGTGATGACTGTGATGACTAAAATAAAATTGTTCGTCTTTTGTAAAGTACTTTTACTTTTTAAAAGGCAGCGTTTTGATCGAAAGGCTGATAAACGCGTGTTGTACACAATATTCAACGTGACAGTGCACTCAGGTACTGTAATCCCTCTTCTCACCTTTCATGTAAGTCTGCTCAGTCTTGTTAAATCGTTTTAAACCCCTTAAGTCTGTGAATTCCCCCATCAGCGGAACTGGTTTGATAACTTCACACCTATCGTAAATGAAAGGTGAGAAGAGGGATTACAGTAACTGGGGTTCTGTGGATGCGCTTTACCTCGGAGTGCGCTATCGTATTGTCGCTGTTGTATTCTTCGTACCTCGTCTTTTTGCACACACGCGCGAGCATCTTTAAATTTGAACAGAGAATAATAGTGGTCTGGTAGGCATGTTATTTTTCATATAACTTAAACGGTATTCTGAAATATACAGAATACATTAATAATTGCGTTTGCTTTACATTTTAAGCACTCGAGTACATAGCTTTTTCATTGTATATACTACCATATCATATATTTTGTGTCTAATACGGTTTTATTTATATATTACTACATTACATGCAGTTTGTAATTTACTTGCGATTGTACATGTATAAGCATATTTAACTGCTTCATGAAAAATTTGGTCTGTCTGGCTTTTAGATAAAGTTTTTATTTGATATAATTTTATTATTTAATTAATTATCTTATTATAAATATTATTCTTATTCTCTATATTCTTGTCGAGTATAGTCCTTCAGAGCAAGCATTGTGTCAGAAGATTCTGCGGAATCTCCTCTCACCTGTCATTCACGATAGGTATGAATTTGTAAAGCTGTGGGTCAATATTGTAGGTGGTTTAGATGAATTAAGAAAACAGAGCAGACATCTCTGCCTAAAATTTTTTTTAAAAAAAAGATTAATGATTAAAAGTAATTAAATCAGACTTAATAGTTGGATTTGATACTTTTCTTTTTATTTACTGTATGGACAGTCGTATTACGCTTTATCTATATTATTTCTCTCTCTCTCTCTCTCTCACACACACAACCATTTCTAGGGTTTACAAAGAATGGTGTGAAAAGGGAAAAACATCCAGTATGCGGCAGTACTGTGAGCGAAAATGCCTTGTTGATGCTAGAGGTCAGAGGAGAATGGGCCGACTGATTCAAGCTGATAGAAGAGCAACTTTCTGAATTACTGAAATAACCACTCGTTACAACCGAGGTATGCAGCAAAGCATTTGTTAAGCCACAACACGCACAACCTTGAGGCGGATGGGCTACAACAGCAGAAGACCCCACCGGGTACCACTCATCTCCACTATAAATAGGAAAAAGCGGCTACAATTTGCACGAGCTCACCAAAATTGCACAAGTTGAAGACTGGAAAAATGTTGCCTGGTCTGATGAGTCTCGATTTCTGTTGAGACATTCAAATGGTAGAGTCGTTTGGCGTAAACAGAATGAGAACATGCCTTGTTACCACTGTGCAGGCTGGTAGTGGTGGTCTAATGGTGTGGGGGATGTTTTCTTGGCACACTTTAGGCTCCTTAGTGCCAATTGGGCATCGTTTAAATGCCACGAGCTACCTGAGCATTGTTTCTGACCATGTCCATGCCTTTATGACCACCATGCAGTATGAAGTAGCCATTCTCTGATAGCTACTTCCAGCAGGATAATGCACCATGTCACAAAGCTCAAATCATTTTAAATTGGTTTCTTGAACATGACAATGAGTTCGCTGTACTAAAATGGCCCCCACAGTCACCAGATCTCAACCCAATAGAGCATCTTTAAGATGTGGTGAAACGGGAGCTTTGTGCCCTGGATGTGCATCCCACAAATATCCATCAACTGCAAGATGCTATCTTATCAATATAGGCCAACATTTCTAAAGAATGCATTCAGCACCTTGTTGAATTAATGCCACATAGAATTAAGGCAGTTCTGTAGGCGAAAGGGGGTCAAACACCGTATTAGTATGGTGTTCCTAATAATCCTTTAGGTGAGTGTAAGGAATCGCCACTAGAGGGCACTGTTTTGCTCTTTGTAGTTTTTGTTTTGCAGACTCAGTTTCCCAGAAGGCACCTCGGTCGAGTGATGCAGGAGCACACCTGAACCGAGGTCGGTCGTTAAATCTTCAATAAAGAGCTGATTAGTCTGGGAAACTGGGTCGAGCGTTGAATGTTTGTACGTACTGGCAAGTGGGCATTTTGTTTTGTGTATTGTTTTTTTTTTTGTTTATATGTTGGTTTATTTTATATTGTTATTTTGTAGTTCATGTTAACCCATAACTACTAAGCATGTCCCCAGGCTAAATGTGTTTGCATGTACGTCCTTGGTGTTCAAGTGTGTGTGGAGCTGATTCGGTGTTGAGTCATGTTGTGTTGTTTGTTAGAGAATAGGTATGAAGTAAGCCTCTGTGTGTCCCTTAGCCTAGTCCCTGTGTGTTTCTGTGTCCCTAGTGTTGTGGTAGCTATTTGGTAAGTGTAGCTATGTGCATGTTAGGCTAAAGACATGCTTAGCTAGATGTATGTGTAGCTGACTGCCATGGTTAGCTGATTGCCATGTCTTTAGCCTTAGTCCTGTCTCTAGTCTCTCGTCTTGTCCCCATTTTCAGCTTAATGCTTTGCTTGAGTCTGTGTTGTGTCTTTAAGCATGTGTCTCTACATAATGTTTATAGGTATGTGTATTAGAGTCCGTGTCTTGTCAGTTAACCAAGTATATAAGCATAATGCTTGTTTTGTGTATTGCCCTATAGCTTGGGTATTGGTCAGTTATGGGTTGTATAATTTGAGTGTTAGTTTCTTTGTCTGTTTTGTTTCTTTTGTGATTCCTGTTTTGTGTTATCCTGATTTAAAGACTCTTTTTTTTTTTTTTTTTTTTTTTTTTGTTTAAAAACACCCCTCTGTGCCTGCCCTTTTCTTATGGAACTCAAGTGTTCAAAAATAAATAGGACATGATGAAATAAATAACTCTATAAATAAATAAGACACATATATGTAATATATTGCATTCTGTTATATAAATTTACTTATTATTTTTGAAGTATTTCATGGTCATTATTTTTCACAATAACAAATTATTACAGAGGCATTTTATTTAATTCATGCTGTTTTTATTTCAAAATGTCATTTTTTTTTTTCCAAAGTCAGTATTTATTTCATAATCCTGTTTTTCACAATGGCCTATTTATTTCATAATGTGACTTTCCAGCAGAATGAGTCAATCAAGAGCGATAGGGCGGAGCCAGCTGTGTGATTGGTTGCTCCTTTATTCAGACATAAGTATTAGCTGTAGGGAATATTTGATTTTTAGTATGTTTCATTGTATTCTGTGTGCATGAGAACAGAGTGATTTTCTTCCTGTTCTCACGACATAAGCTGTGCTTTCAATAAACACATCCTATGGAAGTTTATGTTAAAGGTCGTAAAACTGTTAAACGCTCGTAAATGTAGAGCTACTCCTAAATTTATGTTCTTCCTTACCTTATCTGTTAAAAGCATTCTAGACTGGATGTAAACACTCCTGCATCCACCTTTTCTTTGGTTCTTTGTGTGTGTGCGTATATATACTCCTGTCTCCCACAATAAACTTTGAACGTCTCACTGAGCTCTGACTTGTGTGTTTCATTGAGGGGTTCCCTGGATCCAGGCGGGACAAGCAGAATACAGGCTGAGCACTGAGTAGACAAAAAGAGGTCTACCAAAATTCAAGAAATCCTTACAATTTGGGGGCTCGTCCGGGATACCTCTAATCAGGTGAGTGCTGCTTTTCAATTTTTTTCTCTATAAGCATAGAGCAAGCACGCTCCCTGGTTTTTGGTATCTGGACCATATACAGTACGGGGGAGGATTGTCTTGGGGCTTTTACGCCTGTTTAGCACGCGCTCGCTTCTGAAAGGTTCCTTGAACTGAAGCATAGTGTGGAAGCTGTATTCTGTTGCCCGCTCTTTGTTATTGTCTTTGTTGAGCTCTTTGTTGTTGTCTTTGTTAAAGTGTTGTTTGTTGAGGATATTGTTTTTTTCTGTCGCGGGTTTATTCACATTTATAAAATGGGTAATAAGAACACAACTACTTATCCAAAGCCGGACCCAGAAGAGGTTCCGCGTGACTGGATGAATAGGTGTGGACTTACTTACTTTACCACACCTTGGCTTGATAATTTATCAGGGTGGACTGAACCACAATCTCAATTTTTAACCTATCCACGAGGAGGTACTTTTAAGCCTGAATATCTAGCCTCTGCTTACTCTCAGATATATGAGGGTATGGGTGATCCAGGTTGGGATTATCCTTACATGGGTTCATGTTATCAAAAATGGGTAGAAATGAAAGCTCTTTGGGATAAATATTTAGACATAAAAGAAACTAAAATACAGAAGAAAAAGATTCCAAAGGTTACATCTGAAACTAAACTCAAGCCGCCTGTTCACTCAACCTTTCCGATCCCTCCTCCATATCATGCTGACATAGTAACGTCAGCATCTAACCAACTAATTGTTGAGAAAATCTATCCTAATTTGAATCCCACTAATCCTTTTGTGAGCTGCCCATCTGTGCCTGTCTCCCCTGTACCCACAAAACCGTGCTCACCTTCGTCGGAAGTGTGTGCCTCAGGAAAGGGAAAGACTCCCAGGAAGGTGTCAGGACGAACTTCTGACAGCCCTCTATCGGATGATCCCGAGGATACTGATGGTGAGGATGATGATAATTCGGACGATGAAGGTCCGGATGAGAGGTCTCGCCCCAAACCTCGACAAGAAAACACTGCGTTTGTTTTCTCTATGGGACCAAAGGGTCCAAAAATCCTTCCACCATCCGTAAGCACGCTGAAGGACATTATTAAGATGCTCCCTTCTCCCAACAAACCTTTGCATTTTGTTGATATGCTGATAAAGGCTTCTAGGCACTGTCAGCTCGTGGGTGCGGATTACCGCTTTATTTTGCAATCGGTTTTGGGAGATGGGTACGATGAGGCTGATTCGATAAAAACAGTAAAATGCTTAGACCCTGAAAAAGACACATGGACTGTAGTGGTGAAACAGGAAGATGTAGAGGGTGGGGGAAGACGGAAAAAGAAGGAATATGACTTTCATTGGGGTAATTCTAATGAGGCTATGAAACTTTTAAAAGATGAGCTAACTACTTATCTTCTTGCACGTCAACAAGCTAGTCAAGATCTGTCACAGGTAACTAATTGTAGACAAGAGAAGAGTGAGACTACATCCAGGTTTCTGGAGCGGTTTCGAGAGACCTGGACCCTTTTGGGTGGTATGCCCCTCCCTGAAGAAAACCCTAACCCACTTTTCCTTACAACCTTCTTGAATAATTGTCGACCAGAAATCGTGAAAATTTTAAAGTTTCAATTGTCAGATCGTTCTACAATGACTATTAAAAAATTAGGTGAGCGTGTGAGAACACTAGAAGGAGATGGTATTTTAGAGAATAAACAAGTGGCATGTTTGTTTGTGGAAAGTGAAGGATACAGAGGTGGAAAAAAGGGAGGTAGAGGAGGCCGAAGAGGCCGTGGAAGAGGTAGAGGAGGTCTGCAGGGTCAGAGTGTACCCCGTAGATCTGGTTATTGTTATTATTGTTATAAAGAAGGTCATTGGGCTCGTGAATGTCACACGAAGGCCCGAGATGAGGGACGTAGTGGACAAAATGTGTATAATCAATTGAATGATGCTAATGAGGTGTTTTCTCCTAATCCTTCCCAGCAGCCACCACAGCGAGTACAACAACAACAGCAATATAGACCCAATCCCTTCTCAGGGATGCAGGTAGGAGCATATGATGCATAGGGATGCCCGCAGAGTTCCAGCCCCGCAATGTTACTTTGTACTTTCGAGTCACCTCAGGTTAATGAGTTGCCCTTTATAGAATTATGTATAGATGGTTCCGTATTCTCTTTCTTGGTTGATACAGGAGCCACAATGTCGTCTTTGGGTCGTGATTACGAGGGGCCGCTCTCAAATAAAAGTATCAGCTCTGTGGGAATTGAAGGGGTTGCTCAACGGAATTATTTTACTCCCCAGTTAACTGTAACATGTCCTTTAGATAAGGGAATTCATCTTTCTCATCGTTTTGTTTGCATGCCTGATTGTCCTTTTAATCTGTTAGGTCGTGATTTAATGAGCAGGCTACACATGTCCCTGACTTTTTCTGGAGCGAAACTCACTGTTGAAGTGCCTGATTCAGTTTCTTTCTCCCACCTTACAAATATGCGTGTAAATAATTGTTTCCTTTCTTCACAGAACAGCTCTCTTCCTGCTGCCCTTGAATGTGTGCCAAGCAGTCTGTGGGCTGAACATAAGGATGAGGTGGGGTTAGTTCACTGTGTGCCTTATAAAGCTAAATTAAAACACTTGCAACCTGTGTACATCAAACAATATCCACTCTCTGAGGCCAAGGCTTCAGGAATAGATGAGATTTTAAGCTCACTGCTCAAGCAGGGTGTTGTTAAGCCATGTGTAAGTTCTTATAACACACCTGTTAACCCAGTCTTGAAACCTGATGGTACGTGGAGATTTACACAAGATCTAAGAAAAATAAATGACATAATTATCCCTGTAGCACCTGTTGTGCCTGATGTGTTGTCCATTGTTTCTTCTATACCTTGTCATCATTCACATTTTTCTGTTATTGACCTTTGCTCTGCCTTCTTCAGTGTTCCTGTGGAAGAGCAGACACAGCCCTTGTTCGCCTTCACCCACAGGGGGCGTCAGTTCACCTGGTCTCGTCTTCCTCAAGGCTGTGTTGATTCTCCGGCTGTTTTTTCGGCTATAGTAAGAGATGCACTTGGTGATCTAACTCTCCCCACTGATTCTGTTGTCCTATCTTACGCGGATGATCTACTGGTGTCCGCCGCTTCGCCTGCTGTCTGCCACCATTTGTCTCCTGAAACACCTGGCACAGAAGGGTTTCAAGGTATCAAAGACTAAATTACAGTTTTGCAGAGACACTGTAAAATACCTGGGTTTTGAGCTCTCCCAAGGCCAAAGAAGGCTCTCAAAGGAACGAATCCAGGTTATTCTCGACACTAAACGTCCAAGCACTAAACATGCTTTGATGGCTTTCCTGGGACTGATCAACTACTGTCGTCAGTGGATTCCTGACTGCTCATTTCATGATAAACGCATCAGGACGGCTATCTCACACAACGATCCGCTCCAACAATCTCTGACATGGACTGCTGACATGGTTGAGGCTTACAAGGAACTAAAAAAGGCCCTATGTTCCGCTCCAGCACTGGGCCTGCCTAACTATCAGAAAACGTTCCATCTATATGCGTGTGAGCACGGGGGCACCGCTTCTGCTGTATTGGCACAGGAGCGTGGGGGGGGGGATGAGACCATGTGCTTTCTTATCTAAAACTTTAGATGCTGTGGCACAAGGTTTGCCTGCCTGTCTCAGGGCTGTGGCCGCCTGTGCGGTGATGGTACAAGATGCTGAGAAGATTGTTCTCTCTCATCCTTTAATTTTGTATTCTCCACATCAGGTTAAACAAGTGCTACAGAACCTTCAAACACAACATATGACGGCTCAGAGAAGGTCTGGGTATGAGATTATCCTTTGTTCTACAAGTAACTTAGAGATAAAATCCACCTCTTCTTTTGACACCCTTGGATATGCTCTGGCACGCTTGATCAATGCACAGGACGACACGTTAGTAGATACAGATCATGACTGCTGTTCAGAGATCATTCACTCCACTAGTATACGCCCTGATCTGTCTTCTACTCCATTAGCAACTGGTGACACTTTGTTTGTAGATGGTTCTTGTTCAAAACCGTATGATGGGAAATTTCTTTGTGGTTATGCTGTGTGTGCATTGCTAGATATAACCATTGAAGCTTACTCTCTCCCTTTCTCATCCGCTCAGGCAGCTGAACTTTTTGCTCTAACTCGTGCGTGTGTTCTTTCTGAGGGAAAAGATGTCACGATATACACTGATTCTCGTTACGCTTTTGGTATCGCTCATGACTTTGGCCGCATCTGGCAATCTAGGGGTTTTCGTTCTGCTGAGGGTAAGCCAATTTCTCATTCTTCTCTAGTTCAGGATTTGATAGACGCATGCCATCTACCTAGTACTCTCGCTATTGTAAAAACTAAGGGTCATTCTTCTGGGGACTCTATGGAAGTGCGAGGTAATTCTCTAGCTGATCGTATTGCTAAAAAAGCAGCTCAAAAACAGATTTTCTTTCCTGACTCTGGTTCTGATTTGATCAATACATCCTTTCTTGCTAGCTCTTTGATTCCTGATGTAGATTTATGGTCTTTGCAAGCTTCAGCCGCGCCAAATGATTCCTCTTTTTGGCAAGCTCAAGGTGCCTATGTTGCTTCTGATGGTTTATGGTATTGTGCTGATGGTCGTTTGTGCCTGCCGTCTCATTGTCTTCCGTTCCTCGTGCGTGAGTTCCACGGTGTTACACATCGCGCCCGAAGGGGGGTTAAGGAAGATATGAAAAAACTTTTGCATAGCCAACATGCTTGGAACAATTGATTTATTAATATCTAGATGTTTGGTGTGTGCTCAGAATAATGTGACAAAGGGTTTAGGTAAACATGAAAGTCTTCCATTACCTACTGCCCCGTTTGCAGAGTGGCAAATTGATTTTACGCATATGCCTGCATGTGGCACATTCAAATATCTTCTGGTTTTGGTAGACAAGTTTTCTAGGTGGGTGGAAGCTTTCCCGTGTGCTCATGAGAATGCAAAGGTGGTGACCCGAGTTTTAGCGGAAGAAATAATACCTCGTTATGGCGTGCCTCATGCTATTGACTCAGATAAAGGAACACCTTTTACATCTCAGGTAACACAGAATTTGTGTAAATATCTTTCACTGTCCTGGTATTTTCACATTCCTTATCATCCACAGTCATCAGGTATAGTAGAAAGAACAAATAGGACACTGAAAGAAAAATTGACTAAAGCAATGCAAACCATGGGGAGTAAAAACTGGGTTGATCTGTTACCTGCTGTTCTAGCTGAAATGAGAATGACACCAAGAAAAGACGTGCACATGTCCCCACATGAAATTATATTTGGCAGACCCTTTCTTGTGCCATGGAGGAAAGGTAAACCCGCGATAGGAACAACTGATCTTGATGTACATATTGCTGAATATTCTGCTGCTCTGATAGATACTCTAACTAAACATTATGAACAAATTGCTAATGTGACTCCAATACCCTCAACGAAACCCACACATCCTTTTAATGTGGGAGATACTGTTTTGGTAAAATCTTTGACCCCCGGAAAACTGGGAGATTGTAAATATGATGGACCAGCAGAAATAATCGCAATTACTCGTACTGCTGTCTTAACTGATCTTTTTCCACAGTGGATTCATGCTACTAGGCTGAAGAGATGTCCTGTCGGCGTGAGACCAAAGGATGAATAAATGCGTGTGTATTATTATCTTTCTGTCTCTGTGATTTTTGTTTCCTAGACTAAAGACGTGCTGCAGTGATGTTCAACCCGTGATGTGGCATAGAGAGAGTGACGTGACACAGAGGGATCGTCTGGGGTTGCCACTGAACGACTTTACTTCTGCTATTAGTGTAGCATTTCTGGTGGTGTCTTAGCGCCTCGTAAGGTGGGACGAGTGCAGATTGGGCGTGCCCGCACTCTGAGCACTGTATCGTCAAGAAAGGCAATAGTTCACCACTAGTAGTTATTTATGAGTTTGCACTCAACTTGTTATATTTCTGTGTATTCTTTTGATCACACTCCATCCTGTAGAGTTTGTAGAACAGCACTAGGAGTAGAGTGGAAACCTTCCCTGCCTTAGGATGAAGTTTCTTTTTGTCCTCCTAATCTTGAACAAGGGATTGTTGTACATAGTGCAACCTCATCCACATGATGATGTTTTTTGGAGATTCGCTAATTGGACCGCTAAGCAATATACCAATGAGTCTTGTTATGTGTGCCAACATTTCCCTTCCGCTGTAGGACAGACGTCACTGAGACCCCTACCTGGTAATGAATCAGCTCTCTTAGTAGCTGCACGAGTTTGTATTAGTTCCTACTGTCGAAATGGTACTCAGTATATTAACTCTAACCTGACACATAGCTTATTTTTAAATCAAACAGGGTCTGACTGGTGGTGCAGACTGATGCACTACGATCATAATTTCTCAAACCCTTGTGACTATTCACTTAGTGCTTTAGATATTAGCCTCCTCCGCTTCAGCACGAGGAAAAGAGCTCTCGTCACTGCTTTCCAGGTCTTTACTTTGCCCAATTTTAAATATCCTTACTGCTTTATAGGAAATGGCTCTGTATTTCTTGGAAACATGCATCTAGATATGTGTAGTGAAGCATATTTTCCCTATTCTCCAGATCGTTCTTGTCCTGAAGGTAATTGCTCAGTAATCCACCCTGGCCCACGTGGGACCATTAATCACTATTCAGATTGGTATTGGGTTTGTGATAAGGCTGTTTACATTTTCCTCCCTGCTAACTGGGCTGGAATTTGTGCCCCTTCTCAATTTAGAGGCTCTTTTACACTGGTCACACGAAACCCTCGTGGAACCCAACATCATGCTCGCCTTAAGCGAGATAGTGATCCATTCCCTCCCCCTGATCATCAGTTACAGATTAAGGCAGTTAAATTTTGGCATGCTTTTTTTCCTCAATATGGTGTGACTCAGTTATGGAATCAGATTGAGGTAACACATTACAGGTTAGCTACTTTTGTTAATGCCACTAATATTGCTGTAGAAGGTATTAAAGGGGAATTAACTGCTCTTCGACTGACCACGGTACAGAATAGAATGGCCCTTGATTTAATCCTCGCAGAGAAGGGGGGTGTTTGTGCTATGGTAGGTGATAGTTGTTGTACATACATTCCAGCTAATGATGATGAACATGGAAAAATTTCTACTGCTTTGGAAAAGATGCGCGAGGTTGCTTCTCAGTTAAAGGATGATGAAAAGGGTCAAGTAGGTTGGGGAGTTTGGTATACTTTGTTTGGTCAATGGGCTCCTTATCTCTCCCTTGTCGTACCGGTTTTGTTTATTTTATTGTTGTTGTGTCTTTTAGGTCCGTGTATTTTTCGCTGTGTGCAAAATCTTTTGTACAAGTATGTTTCAGGTTATGTTCCTGCGCCGCGTCCGATGACCTATTATCCGCCAGCGACTTCTTGAAAGCTCTGAGTTTTATTCAACGATATTTCTTATGAATAAAAGGGGGGAATTGTAGGGAATATTAGATTTTTAGTATGTTTCATTGTATTCTGTGTGCATGAGAACAGAGTGATTTTCTTCCTGTTCTCACGACATAAGCTGTGCTTTCAATAAACACATCCTATGGAAGTTTATGTTAAAGGTCGTAAAACTGTTAAACGCTCGTAAATGTAGAGCTACTCCTAAATTTATGTTCTTCCTTACCTTATCTGTTAAAAGCATTCTAGACTGGATGTAAACACTCCTGCATCCACCTTTTCTTTGGTTCTTTGTGTGTGTGCGTATATATACTCCTGTCTCCCACAATAAACTTTGAACGTCTCACTGAGCACTGACTTGTGTGTTTCATTGAGGGGTTCCCTGGATCCAGGCGGGACAAGCAGAATACAGGCTGAGCACTGAGTAGACAAAAGGAGGTCTACCAAAATTCAAGAAATCCTTACATTAGCGCATGAAGATTTAGGTTTATTAGTGCAATATGTATTCTATTGCAGTAGGTGGCAGTATGCTGCTCGAAATACTGTAGAGTTACGCCACCGAGAAAATGTGAAACACTGGGCGCGAATTTGTGAAGGACATGGCCGCAGGAGACAAGTCCGTTTCTGAGCTACTCAGAGAAGTTGCTAACCGCCTAGATTATAGGTCTTCGCCTCAGTCTGAGAGAGTATTGCAGCAGCGTACTGGTGATGAAGCTGTCCCTGGTCCGAGTTCACACAACATAAGTGTCAACATTAGCAAATGCTAACTCTGTTCGAGCCAACTCAAGTCCATGAAACCCTGTTTAGGGTAAGTAACTATGTTATTACTCCTTGGTTAATCTCTGTCTTCCCAAAATTAGCTTTTTAGTTCGGTCACTGGGGCGAGATTTTTTACATACTGTTTTTATTCAAAGCAAGGAAATTCCATAAATTAGGTAGGAGGAAACATAATCGACTTTTGGGTTAACGTTAGCCATTTGGACGACAAACGCATTGCTCTGTATCACCATTTACATAGTTGTAGGTAATAGTTAATCATGAGTGTTTAAAAGAGTGTTTAATATTCTCTGCTAATATGCAAGAAAAGTAATCTATGTGAGTGAAGAGAAAGCTATTTTCAACTTCAAATGTTCAGCGTAGTCAATTTTGTAAGTGGGTATAATGTTTTCAAATTAAATAGCAATAATTCTAAGCTTTTAGAATTTATTTTAATATTGCTTTTCCCCTTTTTAAAGTTGAAGTCGCAAGACTATTTGCCCCTTACAGAGCGAGGCCTTCCTCAGCGCCACTTTCATCTTTGACCCCTCAATCTTCCAAGAAAGCATGCTGCGCCATTTACACACACACCTTCTTCTGTTTAAATAATCATATGTCAGACACAGTGCCAGCAAAGGCAGTCAAATTTGAGCTGGCAGCAGCTGGACTTGGAGAGAAACGTATTTCATTCCAAGGTGATGCTACATGTCTGTTTATATGTCAAGAGTTTAACAATTTTTTACTGTTATATGTACAGTTCTTGTAGTAATGTACAAGTTGTGTTTTACAGGAAGGGATGATGATCCAGAAATGGTAAAGGTGAAGATTGAGGAAACCTTCCCTCAGCTAAAAGACACAGAAGGGTTTGAACTGTTGAGAATCCTTGGTACAACACGAAGCCGTAACCTGTGCACAATCCCAAGCCCAGATACTGAATACACAGTGCGATATCTTCGCAGCCAACTGAGTGGAATTGGACAAGCATTGATCTATAAAAGGCCACCGCAGAAAAGTATTGCTTTGGAAGACATGAGTAATGACTTGGGTCAGAATTGGCTATTTGCACGGAATAATAAACTAGTTCAAATGGCTGGCTAAGCTAACTATGTGTCACATCATTTTCGCTGTCAGCTAATTAGAAACATAACTTCATATTGTAATATTGTTCCTGAATGTGTATATAATCAATTCTTATAAGAGATTTTCATATCATAGCTTAGAAGGTGATATCAGATCAGTTTGTGTTTACATTTTGTTTTTGTTGCCCACATGTTGGTAAATGAGATTTTCTTTTTTTTCATATTGTGTGTAGAGCCTGACAACCCTCCAGCAACAAGGACCCCTCACAAAATGCCTGAATTGTGACACCAACATTCCTTTAAATAAAATGAAAAACCACTGTAAGGTTTTATAATGTAGTAAGACAATGTAATCTAATAAGAAGATTCCTGTGCTCTGAGATCAGACCCCTCACTTTGCTTCCTCATGCCTTCTGTGGTAACACCTTCTATATCCTGTATCCAGACGAGGATACATCCAAATGGCTCCTGTCTGCTAGAATCCTTTTGTTTAATCAGGAAAATGCAAATGTATCTCCTCTCACTTGTCTGTCTCCGGGTTCCTCTATGACTGACATGTTAATGATAGTTCTTTTGATGTTCGGGACGTAGCACCGTTTAAATGTGCTCTCTTTGCTGAGAATAAACAGAGATCTTCAGACATCATGCCTGCGTGTGTGTGTGTTTGTCTCTCCCGGTCGATCGGGCCCGGACCGGTAAGTGTATCAAGGTGCAGCGGATACAACAAGCTAAACCTCTTCTTCTCTTAGCTTAAAACTTAGCTCGGACACACACTTCATCTTCATTTTAAAACCTAACAACCACATAACTAAATGCAAAAGGTAGGGAACATCTTTGAATTTTTATATATTTTGGTATACAGTATAGAAACTAAGTAAGTCCACTTTATATATTGGTGATGGATGTTGAAATCTCTGCCAATCCCTCTCGCAGTTCTTTGAGTGGTGCTGAACCTCAGTCTGTTACTGAAAGTCAGGCTAGGCAGACTCGTAGTTCCACAGCAAGGTCGGAGGTCCCATCCTGTAGCAACAGTGATGCCTTGAATCTGTCCAGCGGGGTAGAGGAACCAGATGTTTTCATCTTTTAATCCATCATAACATCAGCAAGAGCAGAGCAATCGTCAGGTCATTTGGTAGTGCAGGAAGATGCAGCATCTCATCAAGAAGAAAAGTCACTTGTAGGGGAAAAAACAGGTAGTCACAGGAATTAAGTTAGGAACATACCAGACAAACGGCAATAGATTACATATTTGATTTATGTGATCCATACAAATGGGTACTTTTCAGAGTGGACATGTAAACAAGATGCATCCAGAGCGGCCTGGCTCTACAAATCCGAGTTACTCTCAAAGTATGAGACCAGAAAGGCAGTAGTCCTGCAAATGGACTTGCGGGAAAGTATTAAGGATCAACAGCGATTACTTATCTCCTTCACAAAGGCCCAAAGGTAGAATGGGCATGCCCTGTCAGCTGCAAACTGAAAGGTATTGTCTTTGTATTGGGAAAAAATAGTAATCCAGTATTGTTTGGTTAATCAGAAACTTCATACGTTTTTTTTTTTTTTTTTTAGGTGATGTTGCTGTTGGAGAAGGGATGAAGAGATTCTTCTTCTCAAAGGCAGTACAGTCTGGTTTTCATTTGAATTTTGGTATGTGTCATAGTTTGACTGGGAACATGTATGTAAAAAAAATGTTATGTAAATAAGTTGTGTTAATTACTGCCTGGATTTCTCATACAAAGATAACCTAGCTGGACTCTTTTCAGGGAACACAGATTGTTGCATGTTTAAAAAGAGTAATAACCTGATGCTTAGTTAAAGTGATATGTTTTGTTGCATCAGTTGGATAAAGTGTGTCGGTCTCTTTAAAGAGTTAGGAATGGGATGACGTAGAGGGGTTATACTGAAGTAAGTGCTGGGGGATAAAAAAAGTGTTGTGTTGAGTTTTTTGGCGATTAAAAGAAGAAGCAAAGAAGTTCAAGTACGAGTCGTTCTTACAGATATAACAATTGGCGACGAGGATGGCTGATGATTCCCCCGTGTTGTCGCTAGCTTCCCCGTCTCCATTCTTACCTCACCCTGGTGAACCTACGGTCCCGTGGGAGCAGTGGAAAATGGCATTTGAAACGTACCTGCTCGCAATGGGTTTTGATGTTCCAACGAGGCGGAAAATGGCCATACTCCTCCACTGTCTTGGCGCCGAAGGACAACGTGTTTTTCGCACACTTGGAGATGCGGACGATTACGCGGCTGCGATTACACTGTTAGACCGTCATTTCGGAAAAAAAAACAGTTCCGACAGCGCAGTCAGCGTGCCGGTAAGTCAATTGCTCAATATGTCGCTGATTTAAGAGGGCTGGCAAAACCGTGCTGTTTTGGTACGTTATCAAACGAGATGATACGAGATCAACTTATTGAGAAAATACACAAATCACTTGTGCGGGAGCACCTGTTATTGGAAGATGATGATCTCACTTCAGAGAAAGCCGTAATTCTGGCCACTCAAGTTGAGTCTGCTGCGCAGTGTGCTGCTAAATTAAACACTGCACATGAACTAAGTGTAAGCAGTGGGGGTGTGACCCAAGGATACACACACATTCACAGAGCAGAGGCAAATTTATTGTCAAACGCAGACATACAGCATGCACCACCTCAGATGCAGCGGCGGTGTGGAAATTGTGGCTCCACTAGACACTCATCACGTGCCCCTGACTGTCCTACATGGGGACAAATATGTCGACGCTGTCAGAAGCCCAACCACTTTGCAAAATGGTGTCGATCTGCTCCAGTTCAAGCTCCTCCACAACGAAACTCGCATACGAGCCCCACAACCCCTGCCATTATTCATTCAATAAACTCCAATTCAGCCGGTTTCTCTACAAGTGTGATTGATATAGCGAATTCCCATATTCCCCTGCTCCTGGATATAGGGGCTAAAGTATCACTGCTCAATATGGCCACTTATGAGCGTTTTTTGGCGCACTTGCCCCTCCAGCCACCCTCTCTGAATTTGTTTGGATATGGAAATTCTAAAATCGATGTTGTCGGACTTATACATGCGCCTGTCCAGTATGGCAACAAGGTTCTGCCTGAAACCCCATTTCACATTACACACCATGGAAACAATATCCTTGGATTAGACCTATTTAAGAGGCTGGATTTTTCTCTATTGGACAATAAGGGGACTCAGATTCTGACGGTCAGTTGCCCTTGGCAGCAAGACTGGCCAACACTGTTTACAGGCCTTGGGTGCTTAGCTGCATTTACTCACCAACCTCTCTTAGATTCCATGGTTAAACCAGTCGTTCAGCCGCTCCGCCGCATTCCGTTAGCGCTGCGTGAAGAAGTCACTGCAGAACTTGCCCTCTGCCAACAGCCTGTTATCATCGAACCTGTGGACGCCTCCCCATGGGTGTCTAATTTGACAGTGGCTAAAAAAAAAACTGGTGGACTGAGAGTTTGCGTAGACCTAAGGTCCGTTAACAAAGCAATAATACCAGATCGATACCCATTGCCATCAATCGAAGAACTGACTACACACTCAATGATTTTTTTTTTAAACTAGACCTTCGTCAAGGTTACCTCCAGGTTTCTCTCCATCCAGACAGCAGAAGCCTGACTGCATTCGTCACACATGCAGGCGTATTTCGTTATACGAGGATGCCTTTTGGACTCGGTTCAGCCCCTAGCTGTTTTCAAAAAATCATGTCTACCATACTGGCTGGCATTTTTGGCACTGCCATCTATCTGGACGATGTTATTGTCCATGCCCCCAATGCAGCGATTCACGAACAACGCTTAAAGGCTACTTTTGCTGCGCTGAGTCGACATAACCTGACACTTAACGCAGAGAAATGTATATTTGCAGTACCAGAGGTTGACTTTGTTGGCTTTCGTGTTTCAGCTGAGGGCCTTTCGCCATTGCACTCCAATATTGAAGCTATACACCAGGTACCAGAACCTTCATCCGCAGTACAAGTGGCTTCATTCTTGGGGATGACTACATACTATATGCGCTTTCTACCTCAATACTCCACAATTACATACCCCCTCCGCCAGCTGCTAAAAAAGGATGCGCCTTGGGCCTGGTCGTCGGCCTGCTCGAACGCAGTGCGCACACTTAAGGGACTGTTGACGAGCCCCCCTGTCTTAGCCCATTTTAGTCTTGACTGCCCCACGCTGGTCACTTGTGACGCTTCAGCTACCGCGGCTGGCGCTGTCCTTTCACAGCTCCAGAATGGTGTCGAACGGCCTGTGGCTTTTGCTTCTCGTGCGTTTACCCCAACAGAACAGAAGTACTCAACTGGAGAGAGGGAGGCTCTAGCTTGTGTCTGGGCCTGCGAACGCTGGCATGTCTATCTTTATGGTCGAAAATTTATCCTCTGAACCGACCATCAAGCCCTTAGTGCGCTTATGTCTCCTTCTGGGTCGGGTCACAGACCACTGCGCATGTACCGTTGGACTGATCTGCCTTGGCCGACTCGGCCTTGGGACCACGTTCAACTGGATATCTGTGGTGAACTTCATGAAGTGCCCCATCATTTACGCTTCCTCATAGTGGTCTATGATCTACACTCAAAGTGGCCAGAGGTTACAGCTGTGAGCTCTGTCACATCCAGCTCCATCATTGACTTTTTGGAGGTGCTCTTTGCCCGCTGGGGCGTGCCAAAGACCTTGACGACAGACAACGACCCACAACTAGTATCTGCTGAGTTTACCAGTTACATGCAAAGCAAAGGGATCAAACACGTACGAACAGCTTATCATCCGCAGTCAAATGGGGGCGTGGAAAGGTTTAATCAGACGCTGAAAAACGGTCTGAGAGCTCATTTGGCACAAGGCTGTTCTTTCAATGAGGCCTTGTCTCAGACGCTTCTACACTACAGGGCGGCTCAGCATGCCACCACAGGGGTGTCACCAGCAAAACTAATACTGGGGCGAGAGTTGGAGTTACCCTTGCACAGACTTTGCCCTCCTGTTTCTCACAGTGGAAGCCCTGTGGTAAAAGCCAAGGTGCAAGAACAGCTCAAGGCACAAGGCAGATACAATGCAAGGAAAAGAGTCCGGATTCCCAAACTATTTCCAATGGACTGGGTACAAGTTCTGCGACCACAGCGAAAAAACAAGCTTTGCACTTTCTGGTCACAGCCCCAACAGATACGGAAGCAGTTAGGTCCAGTCACATTCCAACTGTCGGATGGCTCCTGCTGGCACGCAGGTCGGCTTAGGAAAGTGCCATGCCCTTCAGAAGCAGATTGCACCCGGGACACAGTGTTTCCCTGCTCTATGCTAGGTGCTCCATGCCCTCAAACCCCAGAGCAGCATTCAGTGACTCCGCAAGCTACAACCCTGCCACGATCTGCGACGTCGCAAGGCAGACCTACCAGATCGCATGCTCGGCCTGCTCGTTTTCAGGATTATCTAACATCTTTTCACACTTAGTTCACCGGGAGGGGGGGGAATGTTGCATGTTTAAAAAGAGTAATAACCTGATGCTTAGTTAAAGTGATGTTTTGTTGCATCAGTTGGATAAAGTGCGTCGGTCTCTTTTTAGGGTTAGGAATGGGATGACGTAGAGGGGTTGAACTGAAGTAAGTGCTGGGGGATAAAAAAGTGTTGTGTTGAGTTTTTTGGTGATTAAAAGAAGAAGCAAAGAAGTTCAAGTACGAGTCGTTCTTACAGATATAACACAGATGTTACAAGGCTGTTTGACGGTGAGCCAGATCACTTGACTCCATCCACTTCTCAGACCTTGCTTGAGAGTGACATGTTTTTGGTGGCAGGTAAGACAGTAATGTACAGAAATAAGAGAGTAATTAAATAAACATCTGAAGCCTAAACTATAACCATAAAGAAAAGACAATTACAACAGTATGTTTTTTAACCCCTGTGCAATTTTACGCTAAGTGCATTTATTATGTTTGATCTTAGGAAGAATAATGGAACATTCATTTATTCATGGTGGACCATGTGTGTCTGGTATAAGTCCTGCAGTCATCCATGTTCTTTTTGGTGGCTCACCTGAAACGGCTACAGTTCAGATTGAGGATTGCCCTGATATTGATATCCGCTGCACTATTCAGCTGGTTTGCATTTTTGTGCTATTATTTTAAAGAATTACTATTCCACTAAATATTGAATTTTAAAACATTTAATAGTCATCACACTACCTACTACTGATTACTGTTTTCTTGGTGTCCTACCTTGATGGCACTGCTGAACTAACCGAACAGGAACATAGAAATGTTCTTGAGCTAGCTCTGGCTTGGGACCTGCCAGGTGTCACACAAACCAATCGAAAGTGGCTGTATGAATGTCTACTATTCCACGCTGTCAGTACTGATTTATTCTTTCCAATCAATTTTTATTTTAAATAGAAAAACACATCAAAAGTTCAGTGGTGAATAAGTACATGTTTCATGTACATTCAAATCTCTTTCAAGACTGTTTGAAATGCTTTTACTACTACAGGGGATGTTCTTTAAGTATCTAACATTTAAAGTTTGTGTCACTTTACAGACTAACTTGACAGTTTTGGTTGGGTCTCACTGTTGTAGGTCATAACACGAACAAGCCGTCAAGTCAAGCAGCTGAGGAAAGGGTTTAAGAAGACCATGGTATGGCCGCTTCTGACAGAAATGTCAGACATTATTCCTCTTTTCTTACCAAGGGAATCAGACTGTTTCCTGTTGTGAGGTAAGGTCAGGTCAGATTTTTTAACATCTGAATAGTAAAGGCATTTGGTTCATTTATGAAGGATGCACATTTATTGTTGTTGACACAAAACAACAATATACAGTACTATTTTATGTGCTTGGGTTAGTTGAGCAGTTGGTTTTATTTTATTAATTTAATAAAAATGTATCTAAATGTTGCTGATGGTCTTAAGACTACAAGTAAAGCTATAAAATGACAAATTTAATCTAGCAGCATTTAAGAGAAATATTTATCCAAGGTAAATTGTTTTTTGCAGTCTATTCTAGAAAGGATAGTGTGGCCTGCCACAGAAGATAAACATGAGGAGGAAGAGGAATGCTCTCTTGAGGATAAATGCAGAGTGGCAGGTTACCTTCGGTCCTTCATTGAAAATGGTAAGTCTGCTGCAATAGGTATTTTGTATTTATACTTATACTGGTCAATAACAAAGTATACTATAGTATAATTTTGTTTTGTTATTTGCTCCATATTGCCTCCATACAATACTTAAAAACGGAGTGGTGGCATTGTCAGTTGCACTATAATTGTATGTAGACTACTTTTAGCGTTGTGCACGCTATATAAGCCATCTACTATTTATTATATTTATACTATAGTATAATTTTGTTCGGTTATTTGCTCCATATTGCCTCCATACAATACTTAAAAACGGAGTGGTGGCATTGTCAGTTGCACTATAATTGTATGTAGACTACTTTTAGCATTGTTACCATAAAAATATCTATAGCAGCTACAACACACTACAACAGCAATTTGCGTGCCCCGTATGTAAGCGGTCATCTTTTATGGTATTTCTTCATAAAATATTTAAAATAATGAATATAGGATGTCATTTTAGCTTAAAACGATGTTTTGTTGCAGCATCTTGTGCACAACGAAAAGCCCTCATCAAGTTTTGGACAGGATGGGAAGTCCTGCCGAGAGAAATGACTGTGGAAGTGGTCAGCAGCAACCTTCCAAAGTCTTCGACCTGTTTTGAAGTACTACATCTTCCTGCACACTACTGTACCTATGAGTCATTTCTAAAGGACATTCAGGTGTGTCTTAACTCTACCGACTCAGGTTTTGGTCTGGTTTAGGGTTGATTCCAAGTTTTGTACTGATGAAAAATATAGAGTACAGGTGAGCATTTGTGGCTTTTTTTTTATAAACTGACAGTTCAGAAAACAAAATCGGTTGTTCACTATACGTTAAAAATTATGCAGTATGTCTTGTTTATACTCGCTACTGATACAAAACATTATAGGAAAGAAGTTATTAGAATTATTTAAGATGTTACACTACTGTACTGTGTGCATTGTATCCACTCTGTTCAGAGTTTACATGTACTGTACATCCAACCAAGAAATTAAAGTGACAGCTGTAAAACAAATTCTGTTTAATAGCCACTCATTGTTGTGTTTTATTGAAAATGAACTTGGTGATGCTATTTTGAGTCAGTATAAGCTACAAAGGTTCCCATTTGCACTTGAGCCATAGATAAAAAAAATCCTTCTGACATAGAAACTGATTAAATGTGATAGTGTCTTTCTACAAGGTGTAACAGGCGGTTGCCTAGTTACGGGCTCCCCACCAGCGGGGGGCGCTGCAGCCGCTAATTATGTAATTTTAATAAAAGAGGAAGAGAGACTGGGCCTAGGTAACAGCAGCCATTCCATAGCCTTAAGCCAAATGCTAATAGCTGAAAGCTAATGCTAATAGCTGAAAGCTAATGCTAAAACCTGAAAGCTAATGCTAAAACCTAAACCCGAGTGCGGGATATCTTTGTCCAAAGCGCATGTGAGTACATGGGTTTTAATATTTATCTTATTTGTGCAAAGCCCGCCGAGGCGTATATATTGTATGTTTATGTTTTGAACTCATGGCGTTTCTCCTGATGTGATCATGCAGGAGGGTTTTTGTTTCTTTATCCTGTTCTTCTGTGTCAGTAAGCTATCAGGTCTACTACAAAGCACACCTGTGGTGGAACCTGGTTTTATGTTGGGAGTGGATCTTATGGGTCCTTTTCCACGGCCATCCCGGCTCAATGAACATCTGCTGGTGGTCGTAGATTACTGCAGCAAATGGGTCGAGATGTTCCCTATGAGAACAGCGAAGGCTCACAACATAGCCAACATTTTAATCAAGGAGATTTTCACACGGTGGGGCACACCAGCTTACCTGGTTTCTGATAGAGGTCCACAGTTCACTTTCCAGCTGCTCAATACCATCTGCCGGCAATGGGGTGTCACCCAGAAGCTCACGACTGCATATCCCCAAACCAACATCACAGAACGTACTAACCGGACATTAAAATTCATGATGGCAGCATTCATTAAAGAAAACCACAAACAGTGGGACCAATGGCTTCCTGAGTTTCGGTTTGCTATCAACACGGCCTGGCAGGAAAGCACTGGTCATACCCCAGCTGAGATAGCACTGGGATGTAAACTTAAGGGACCATTGGAAAGAATGCTGCATCAAAACATCTCACCTGACCATCCAGCCTATTCCACAGTGAAGCGGCAGGAAGCTCTGTTCCAAGCTGTCCGGAGCAATGTAGCCCGTGCCCAGGAAAGGCAGGCGAAGTACTATAACCTTAGATGGCGGGCTGTCACATACCACGAGGGCGACCTTGTCTGGGTTCATGCTTTTCCTCAGTCTCGGGCAGAGGATTCTCACATGGCCAAGCTAGCTCCAAAATGGAGGGGGCCTGCCAAAGTAATCAAAGTCCTTAACATGTCCTTGTATGTTTATATTTTGAACTCATGGTGTTCCTCCTGCTGTAATCATGCAGGAGGATTTTTGTTTCTTTATCCTGTTGTTCTGTGTCTGTGTGTTGCCTGGGAGCTGGAGTGTCGGCTACCCCCTGGGATTGAACACGTCAGCGGCAGAGTGCGCACGGTGCCGAGGTCTCGGCTGCTCCGGCGCAATCGTTAGAGGTTCTATGGTTCTGGTTCTATTATTTTACTTTTAAAGGACTTTTTTACACAAGCACGGACTGAGTGGGGGTGTGGTGGGTGTGAATGGTGTGATGTACGGCAAATTCACTTCATGACGTTGTCATATACATCCCTTCACAGGCGCTCAATGCTGTAAGACACAGTGAGGGAAATTGTTCATTTATGGTTTTTCATGTATTTCTACATCACCAGCCTTCTTCTTCTTCTTTGTCTTTCGGCTGTTCCCTTTCAGGGGTCGCCACAGCGAATCATCTGCTTCCATCTAACCCTATCCTCTGCATCCTCTTCTCTCACACCAACTAACTTCATGTCCTCTCTCACTGCATCCATAAATCTCCTCTTTGGTCTTCCTCTAGACCTCCTGCCTGGCAGTTCCAACCTCAGCATCCTTCTACCGATATATTCACAATCTCTCCTCTGAACATGCCCAAACCACCTCAATCTGGCCTCTCTGACTTTATCTCCAAAACATCTAATGTGGGTTGTCCCTCTGATAAACTCATTCTTAATCCTATCCATCTTTGTCACTCCCAAAGAGAACCTCAACATCTTCAGCTCTGCTACCTCCAACTCTGCCTCCTGTCTTTTCTTCAGCGCCACTGTCTCTAAGCCGTAGAGCATCGCTGGTCTCACCACTGTCCTGTACACCTTTCCTTTCATTCTCGCTGATACTCTTTTATCGCACAACACACCTGACACTTTTCTCCACCCATTCCAACCTGCCTGTACCCGCCTCTTCACCTCCTTTCCACACTCTCCGTTGCTCTGGACCGTTGACCCCAAGTACTTAAAATCCTGCACCTTCTTTACCTCTGCTCCCTGTAGCCTCACCGATCCTCCTGGGTCCCTCTCATTTACACACATGTATTCCGTCTTGCTGCAGCTAACCTTCATTCCTCTGCTTTCCAGAGCATACATCCACCTCTCCAAATTTTCCTCCACCTTTTCCCTGCTCTCGCTACAGAGCACAATGTCATCTGCAAACATCATAGTCCATGGGGACTCCTGTCTTACCTCATCTGTTATCCTGTCCATCACCAGAGCAAACAAAAAGGGGCTTAGAGCAGATCCTTGATGCAGACCCACCTCCACCTTAAACTCTTCTGTCACACCTACAGCACATCTTGCCACTGTCTTACAGCTCTCATACATGTCCTGCATCACTCTAACATACTTCTCTGCCACTCCAGACTTCCTCATACAATACCACAGCTCCTCTCTTGGCACCCTGTCATACGCTTTCTCTAAATCTAAAAAGACACAATGCAACTCCCTGTTACCTTCTCTGTACTTCTCCGCCAGCATCATATTTATAATGCTGATAAAACAGACAAAACCATTTCAATAAACTCGCTATTTACCATCAATTTTATGTGTTATCAGAGAAGAATCATAACATTCAACTATGTACTATTTGAAGCGCTAATGAGCCTGTTGTCTAACAAGACATGATAAGTAAATAGACTGTGGACAGCTGGTGGGTCTACTATCTGAGTGAAGGGTTCCTCCAGGCTCCACTGCCCCAAGTCTTTGAGTTAAAACACTCCAACAGGTCATATATTTAACAGCTAACACTATGCCAGGCTAAACGTGTCTCAAAGCCGAGGTGGCGCCGACAGCTTTAGCCATAGCTGCCCCACTTGGTTTAGACAGTCAATAAAAAAGTAAGCGATAATTTTAATTTCAAACATCATAATTAAGGACAACATCTACAGTAAATAATGACGTGTACAGAATCACACAGGTGTTAAATTACAGCGTAAACTTACCTTAGACCTTCCTCTGTCATTCTCCTCCGAATTGTGCTCGGAGATACAGAAAACATATCGGCAATAACCCCGATGGTTATCCCGGACAGCACTAAAGTCCTGAGTGCTGCAGCGTGGATTTCAAGACGTGGACAACCAACATTTAAAGACAGTTCTTTCTCTGCGTATTCCAAACGAACACAGTGCTGAATTGATCTTAAAGGGGTCATACAGGCCTACATGCACTTTTTTAAGCTGTTCGGACTGAACTGTGTGTTAGGAGAGTGCGTACACATCCACTCTACGATGATAAAGAGCCGCCCAGTGGTTTTCTTTTCATTTATTACAATAACATGCCCCTTCTAAAATCAGGCCAATCGCAAATGCCTGTCGATGTGACGCCACACCACAAGAGGCCGCTCCTACACTAGTTGATTGACCCTGGTGTTTTAGCAAAGACCTGACCCGAGTGAGAAGAAGCTGTCGGCCATTGTTTTTCGCCGCTGGAGCAAAATGGCGCCTAAGCGAGTGTTGTGTAATAGCGAACACAGCAGTCGTCATTCACTACCTAGGGTTAGTGACCTAGGGTACCTACCTAGGGTTAGGTATCTGAGCCACTGAGGACGCAGTGACTGAATTTAGTTTTTAAAGCTAACGTCCCCGCCGATTTACCTTTATGCGTTCATATTTGCACTAATCATTTTTCACCGGACTGCTTTATAAACGCTGGTCAATATAAAGCAGGTTTTACTAGGAAGTTGCTCCTAAAAAATGGATCTGTACTAACGCTTTGTGTTCCTGCTTCATCTTCACCAGGCTCAGTGAGTAATTTCTTTTTCTATGACTCTTTGCAGATTGCCTTTTCTAATAATCTTGATGAATGCGGAGTGTAAGTTAACTTATACTCTCATAGAACATGGTTATGGCTTCTTCTGTGTACATTTACATTTAGGCATTTGGCAGACGCTCTTATCCAGAGCGACTTACATTTTTTTTTTTATCTCATTACACATCTGAGCAGTTGAGGGTTAAGGGCCTTGCTCAAGGGCCCAACAGTGGCAACTTGGTGGTTGTGGGATTTGAACCTGGGATCTTCCGAACCGTAGTCCAATGCCTTAACCACTGAGCTACCCCTGGCCCGTCCTGCCCCTGACATCCGTCTCTATATAATCCCTAATCGCCCGTTTATAATAAACAATGGATTAAGGTGATTGTCTAGTTGCAAACTGTGTACGTAGTCGGAAAACTATATTATGCTTACCTTTGTTACGTTAGATGGTTTATAACGATGTCTGTCGAAGATTAAGAAGTCATGTAAACACATCGCGTCCGTATCTCTCTCAGTAAGCTTCTCTGCTTTATGTTGTTGTTGCTTGCGGCAGCGTAACAGCCCGTTAATTCATGCCCATGCAGTGATGAGAGAGACAAATCGAGTCGATGAATGTCCATTCTTTCGATATTACAAACTTCCGTGTAGGTTCCGTACTTAAATCAAACCAAAAACGACTGAAGAAAACAGGCTCAGGCTCTATATTCCAGAGTTTTCCAGTTTGGACTGCATTACCCACAAAGCATTGTGTTGTGGGCAATGCTTTGTGGGTAATGCAGTCCAAAGCATTGCCCGCACTGGACTACACTTCCGTGGCTATACCCCACGTGTGTTGTGAAGACACGCCCCACAGAACTGGGGGGGCGGGCTCAGCAGAGGTCATGAGCATTTAAATTAGCATGTACTGAAACAGGTTGCTGAGAACAGAGCTAGTTTTACCAGGTAAAAGTAGTGTTTTTTTTTTTTTACACAATCCTTTTGAATTTTTAATTAACGTATAATACAAACTTTTCATTAGGACCCTAAGGATCATAATAACATTTAATGAAAACTGGGATGTGTGGGACCTTTAAATCTTCGACAATGTTGTCGTCAATGCTAACATCTTAAAGAGCAATTATCATCCCAAGCATTTCAGAAACATTATCTAAACGACTCGGAACAGTGTCTACTGGTAAGGTTTCCCTCTCTATCTGATCTGCTAAAATGAGCACGTTATTGCTAGCTGTAGCGGCGGTCCGCGGAGCAGGTATTCAAGGTAACTAATCAATGTTAAAGGATCAGCCAATAGGCGCGCAGGTCCAACCCACTGGCACTAATTGACAGAACGACTCATTCTGCTGAAAAGTCGCATTATGAAATAAATAGGCCATTGTGAAAAACGGGATTATGAAATAAGTACTGACTTTGAAAAAATGACATTTTGAAATAAAAACAGCATGAATTAAATATAATGCCTCTGCAATAATTTCTTATTGTGAAAAATAATGACCATGAAATATTATTTCAAAAATAATAAGTAAATTTATATAACAGAATGCAATATATGTGTCTTATTTATTCATAGTTATTTATTTCATCATGTCCTATTTATTTATTTAATGTCCTATTAATGTATTTAATTTTGAACACTTTGGAGTTCCATATTTTCTGCCCACGACATTAACATCAGCCAATACCACCCAGTCATGAGTGAGTGTGTGTGTATATATGTGTGTGATTCAGATCACACTGTAACTTTAGATGGCCTTTCTGTTCCATCAAGTGCAACAGTAAAAGACCTTGGTGTGACGCGAAGCGGCGGCCCCGAGGGAAACGAGCCAGCGTCAGGAACAGGCTGAGAGCCCGTGCACGCGGGACTCGGGAAAGTCAAGGGGAGACGGCGTGTGTTTAATGGTGAACAGCAGCTGGTGCTGCAGC
Source organism: Clarias gariepinus (assembly GCF_024256425.1). Lineage (NCBI taxonomy): Eukaryota > Metazoa > Chordata > Actinopteri > Siluriformes > Clariidae > Clarias > Clarias gariepinus. Next base: position 10,229,506 of record NC_071116.1, on the reverse strand, counting down.
GCGAGCGTTGTTCCTCTCACACGCTCCTGCACACCAAATCTGGAACTACTGTCCATCATGTGTCGTCCTTTTTACCTTCCTCGGGAGTTTACATCGGTCATAATCAGCGCCGTTTATATTCCACCACAAGCGGACACGGACACTGCCTTATGCGAGCTGCATGAGGCACTCGCACAACAACAAACACAACACCGGGATGCTGCGCTTATTGTGGCGGGGGACTTTAACAGTGCCAACCTCAAACGCGCAGCGCCGAACTTTTATCAGCACATCACCTGCCCCACCAGGGGCGAAAGGACACTGGACCACTGCTACACAACGGTCAAGGACGGCTACAAGGCACAATCTTGTCCACCGTTTGGTAAATCCGACCACGCCGCCATCTTCCTCATGCCAAAATACAAACAAAGGCTGAAACAGGAAGTTCCGGTTCAGAGGGAGGTCGCGCGCTGGACGGACCAATCGGTGGCCGCGTTACAGGACGCACTCGATGACGCAGACTGGGACATGTTCAGAAACAGCTCCGATGATGACGTCAGCGTGTTTACGGAAGCGGTTGTGGGATTCATCGAGAAACTAGCGGACGATACCGTAGAAAAAAAGACTATTAAAACGTTTCCCAACCAGAAGCCGTGGGTGGATAAAACCATCCGCGACGCTCTGAAATCTCGCACCGCTGCCTACAACACGGGACAAGCGTCCGGAAGGCGGTGAAAGAGGTGAAGCAGCGATACGGGAGGAAACTAGAGTCACAACTCCAACAGAATGACTCTAGGAGCCTGTGGCAGGGATTAAGGACAATAACGGATTATAAAGCACCAACATCCGGTATGATAAACGCAGACGTGTCTCTGGCAGACGAGCTGAACACTTTCTATGCTCGCTTCGAGGCTGCAGCTAAAGAGGCTAGCGATGCTAATGCTAGCGGCCCTAACGGCTGCAGACAGGAAGTCACTGCCAGCACCGGAAGCGCGTTCATCATCACCGAGCATGACGTGAGGAGAGCCTTCAAGAGAGGGAACACCAGGAAAGCAGCAGGACCAGACGGCATCTCAGGCCGTATTCTCAGAGCCTGCGCAGACCAGCTAGCACCTGTGTTCACTGAGATATTCAACATCTCTTTATCCCAGTCGGTGATCCCCACATGCTTCAAAGAGTCCATCATTGTTCCTGTCCCAAAGAAACCTGATCCTGCTTCCCTCAATGACTATCGCCCTGTAGCCCTCACCTCAGTAGTGATGAAGTGCTTTGAACGCCTGGTCAGAGACTTCATCTCTTCACTACCAGACACACTCGACCCACTACAGTTTGCTTATCGTCCAAACCGTTCCACGGACGATGCAATCCCTCATCTACTCTATACATCTCTCACTCACCTGGACACTCGGAGGGGGAATTATGTGAAAATGCTCTTCATCGACTACAGTTCTGCATTTAACACCATAATTCCCTCCACACTTACCACCAAGCTGGAGCACCTGGGACTCAGCTCATCAATGTGTCAGTGGATCTCCAATTTTCTGACTGGCAGACCACAGGCAGTAAGGATGGGCGGACATGTCTCAGCCTCCCTCACTCTCAGCACTGGAGCCCCCCAGGGTTGTGTTCTGAGCCCCCTGCTGTACTCTCTGTACACCCACGACTGCGTGGCCACTACCAGCTCCACCACCATCATCAAGTTTGCTGACGACACTGTCGTGGTGGGCCTGATCACGAACAACGATGAGACGGCCTACCTGGAGGAGGTTGGAAATCTGGAGAACTGGTGCCAGAGAAACAATCTCCTCCTGAACGTCAGTAAGACAAAGGAGCTGATAGTGGACTTCAGTACAAAGCAGGTGAGGAACTACCAGACCCCCATCATCAACAGGAGCCCAGTGGAGAGAGTGGACAGCTTCAGATACCTCGGTGTTCACATCACGCAGGACCTGGCATGGTCCTGTCACATCAACACCGTGGTAAAAAAGGCCCGGCAGCGTCTCTACCACCTCAGACGCTTGAGAGACTTCAGACTGCCCTCCAAGGTGCTCAGGAATTTCTACTCCTGCACCATAGAGAGCATCCTGACGGGAAATATCACGACCTGGTTCGGGAACAGCACCATGCAGGACAGACGAGCTCTACAGAGGGTGGTGCGATCAGCTGAGTGCATCATCCTCATCGAGCTCCCTGTCCTGCACTCGATCTACAGCAAGCGGTGCTTGACCAAGGCCAGGAAGATCGTGAAGGACCTTTGCCACCCCAATAACGGACTGTTTACTCTGTTGCGGTCTGGGAAGCGATTCCGCTCCTTGAAGGCACAGAGAGACTAAGGAGGAGCTTCTTCCCGCAGGCGATAAGGTCTCTCAACCACACCACTATGCAGAACTAACACAATCTTTTCATAATTGATCAAATCTATCAATCTTTTTACATCCATGAACACTATGGACAATTACACGCTCACCTACCTTCACAACTACACTACATGTTTACGTTTACATCCTGGACCAGTGCACAAAGACACTTTAATAACCTCTGCACAAAGACACTTTGTTCTATGCATATTTGCACACCCAGTACATTTATATTTCAATTTGTACAGTATATTTCTATTTTTATGCACATCATATTTCTATTTTTATTTTTATTTCAATTTTTCCTAGCACATTTCTATTTTTATTTTTAGTTCTATTTTTTCCTAGTTTAATTTAATTTTTTTAATTTAATTTCTATCGTATTCTTTTATTTATATTCATTTCTTATTTGTAAACTTTAATTCTCTTTTAGGGTCAATGGCAGTCGTATAATGCATTTCACTACATTTCGTACTGTGTATGTTTGTGTATGTGACAAATAAAATTTAAATTTGATTTATAGATTCCAGCTTTTCATTTAAAGCTCATGATGGATAATATTACCAGGATAGCATTCTTTCACCTCAGAAATATTGCCAAGATAAGAAATATATTTTCACTAAATAATGCAGAAAAACTAGTTCATGCTTGATCACCTCTAGATTGGACTACTGTAATGCCTTATTGTCTGGTTGTTCAACTAGGTGCATAAACAAGCCGCAGCTAGTCCAGAATGCAGCAGTGAGAACCTTCAATTGAACCAGAAGATACGAGCACATCACATCTATCTTATCTTTACTCCACTGGCTCCCTGTGAAATTTAAAATTGATTTTAAAATACTACTCTTGACATATAAAGCATTAAATGGTCTTGCGCCGCAGTATCTGAGTGAACTGCTAGTGTCTTACGAGCGACCACACCTATTTCGATCAAAGGTTGCAGGCTTGTCAGTACCACGTATTATGAAAACTACAGCTGGGGGCAGAGCTTTTTCTTACAAAGCTCCAAAGTTATGGAATAGCCTTCCAAATAGTGTTAAAGTTTAGGCTAAAAACCTATTTATTTAATCAAGCATTTTTATAAATAGATTTGTCTTGGGTAAACGGGCAGATCTGGGGGACTCATTAGGTGAACTGGTGGTATGTTTAGATGCTATCTTTCCCACTCTCATTGATCACTCAGATTTGTTGACGGTGAGGTGATTGTTTGCTTTACATCTCAGGGAGCCCTCATGTCTGTCTTTCCTTTTGGCTCCCCCTTTTAGATGTTATTGTTAGTCCTGCCGGAGTCTCTGCTTGCACTCTACACTAAATATACATTCACAATATACATTATGTGACTGCGACCATACCTAACTGTTCTCTCTTCTCCCTCTCTCTTTTCCTCTCTCTGTCGTCTACACATGTCGTTCCTGAGCTGCCAGTGATCCAGACCCCCTCTGCCCTCTGGACCTGTCTGACCCATCCTGGTGCCCCGCTTCTGGCTGGAGATCTCGTCACATGGATGCCCCATTTGTGTCTCTTGGGATGCGTCCGGTGTCTGGGGATGGTTTTACTTTACCATGAAGATGTTCTGGCCTCAACTGTTGTTGACAGCTGTTTCTCTGAGGACTTGACTTGGCTGCAGTTGCTCAATAGTTCAGAACTGGAATTTCCTACAAGTCTACCTGAGTCTCCATTAACTACCTGGACTCCATATTAACATGAATTAACATCAACTGTTATAGCTGAACTGGCTTACACACCTAACACACAGTATGAATGCAGATCAATTCTTGCTTTCTGTTTCACCCAAATGAGGATGGGTTTCCTGTTGAGTCTGGTTTCTCTCAAGGTTTCTTCCTATTACCATCTCAGGGAGCTTTTCCCTTGCCACTGTCGCCCTCGGCTTGCTCACCAGGGACTATCTAGCTATTTTGATTCATGCACACTCACATTCCATACAAACTTAAATAATTATTTTGATTGTGTAAAGCTTCTTTGCAACAATGACAACTGTTAAAAGCGCTATACAAATAAAATTGAATTGAATTGTATTGAAATCTGGGGAAGGTTTTAGAAAAATTTCTGCTGCTTTAAAGACTCACTAGCAGAATCGTTTAATTCTGTTTTCTTCGTACTGCACTGCATAGCGTCTTTGGAAGTCACGTGACTCAGGACCGAAAAGACTCAAAGGTAACTACTCATTTCTGTTTCCTGTATCTAACATACAAAGGTTTTGCGTGCTCAATAGAAAATGAACGAATCACTCCGAGACTACTCGTTTATCTCGAGTCATTTTAAAGATTCAAAAAGAACGAATTGTTCATGAACGACCCATCACTACCTGCCACAATATTACCCATATTATGTCATTAATGTGCTGTTTGAGAGACTGTTTACTAATAAGTTAAATTCAGCTCACTCTTTTCATTACGTTTTTACAGATCATTTGATGAGTAAACAAGATTAGAGTTTAGACAAATTTGGCAAATAAATGTAATTCCTTTAGATATATTGTCCTAAATTAAAGTACTCCCAGGGTAAAGGGTTTTTAAAAAAAAGAATAACTTATATTTAACTTTTAATTAAGTATATTCAATTGATAATCCAGTGATAATTAAATTCAGTTTTTGTTTTTTTTTGCATTTTAGTTATATCTACTAAATTAATTTTGACTTAGGGTCAACATTTCATTGACTTTTTATTTATATTTCATTTACTCAATTTAATATGTACTAAATGCAGTTATTCTGCTTTACTTTTTTCCCTGACTTACTCAATTTATAAGCTATAATGATTTTTAAACTTTTGTATTTGCTAAATATTTTTAAGTAAAAAAAAAAAAAAAACTATTAAAAAAAAGCATTGTTTAGATAACTAAAGCTACTAAACATATTTCATATCGCCAAGGCACAGAGTCAGTATAAGACATAGGATGCACTTCACATAAAAACAAATGCTTTGCGGTAGGACGAAAAAACATAACATAAATAATGACATAAATAATTTTTCATTAAAGCAGTGTTATAAAGTTTATAGAGATCTTTGATTATAAGGATTTTGCGTTGATGAAGAAGGCAACTAGTTCTTAGAATAGTAAATATTATGCGTGTATCTTGGGTGATTTTCCGCCCATTGATGAAGGCCAGTATTTTAACACAATAAGCTGGCTTGCCTGCACTTTGTGAATTAAGAGACAAAGCTTTAATCTGGCATTTCCTGCTGACTTAAAGCAGATCCACTACAAACTAAAGTTTGTTGTAAAGCAAGAAAAGGTCTTTTTTGCAAATCAACAAACTGCATCTCTGTAGGATCTAGCAATTAAATGAATCATGACTGGTCTAAGTTTGGAATTAGTCTGCACCTGGTTACTCAGATGTTGATAGCTTCAATGTTGTGAATAATGATAGCGTCACATGATACACACTCTCCTCTTGAATATTTTGACACACATATATAATCTTTTTCCTTAAGCATTTGTGTTTATCACTCCATTCTGTTGAGTTATTTAGGAATTTGCACATCAGCTTATGCTTCAAACTCAAAAAAAGCCATCAGCCAATTACAGGGGACATGAGGATCAACTTTGGAATCACTTTTTAATTCTTGTGTCTGACAGCTTTGCAAGTTACACAATTGTTTAAAGTAAATTTTACTAAGTGGTCAAAAACCTTAAACGATAAAAAACACAAAAAAGGTACATCACTATTTCTGAGAATAAATAGGGGAATCATTACTTCTAATAAATAATAGTTCAATCACTAGTTCTAATAAATATTAGCTAAATAAAATGTAAACAAATACAACAAAATTATTTCACTAAGCTTAACACATATACAGTGGTGTTTAAAATAATAGCAGTCTGTTTAAAAATGTGATGAGTAAAGCTCCATATCCATATAATAACTTTTAATTATAGGACACTCTGCACGTTCTATTCTGAATCATAACATGTAGAAAACTGTGCTAAATGTATTATTAGTTTAATGTAAGTGAAGAACAACAAATATTAGGCTGTTCAAACAAATAGCAGTGTCATCACTCATCTTTATAAAGTGATGAATTTACCGTTTAAACAAAAATACTTGAAGTTTAATCTATCTTGTACATCTCTGAACTAATATTTAGTTGTATAACATGGTTTCTGAGAACTGCTTCACATCTGTGACAGTTGTCCTACATGCCACAATTCCTCTGCATTCATGGTTTTGCCTCAGAAACAGCATTTTTAATTTAAGGTCTGGGGATTGGGCTGGCCACTCCATAACGGTAATCTTGTTGGTCTGGAATCAAGATGCTGCTTGCTTACTAGTGTGTCTGGAGTCGTTGTCTTGTTGAAACACCCATTTCAAGGGCATTTCCTCTTCGCCATAAGGCAATGTTATTCTGATGTACTTAAATTGCTTCATGATCCCTGAAATGTGATAAATAGGCCCAACACCATAGTACGAGAAGCATCCCCATATTATGATGCTTGTCCTTCAATGCTTCACTGTCTTCACAGTGTATTGTGGCTTGAATTGTGTTTGGGGTTCGCCTGACAAACTGTCTGCGGCCTCTAGACCCAAAATGGACAATCTTGCGTCATCAGTCCACAAAATATTGCACAATTTCTCTTTAGGCCAGTCAATGTGTTCTTTGGTGAACTGTAACCTCTTCAGCACATGTCTTTTTTTTGAACAATGGGACTTTGCGGGGGCTTCTTGCTGATAACTTGGCTTCACATAGTCGTCTTCTAATAGTAACAGTACTAACAGGTAACTTTAGATTTTCTTTGAGTCAATTTTGTTATTCTTTGATCCATTCGAATGGTAATTTTCCATTTTCTTCCATATCTTTCCGTTTTTGGTCTTTATTTTAATGCTTAAAAATTATTTGGTATCATTTTAGCAGAGCAGCCTATCATTTTCTACACTTCTTTGTGTTCCCTTTCAAAGGCTACACTTGATGCTGCGTGAAAACGCTATGGGAACATCGCCAGTTGTGAAGTATGTGTGTATCAAACACGCCAAATTTTGGCATATATAACCTCGGTCAGGTGACGTCATCTGATGAAGCGCACCTGCAGGTTATAAATAGGAGTCAACCAGAAACATTCCTCAGATCTTTTTGTCTTCAAAGGACTGAATATTGTGTTTGTGTGTGATGTGTGCAAGCGAAGCAAGTATTAACTCACCGATATAGTGAAGTTTGTTAGGAGATCCTCCGCTCTTTCGGAGCGCGAATTTCACACCGCTGTTTCGCCGCATTCCCGGGTTACACAGTGCAATCTGGCAAACGTGCACGAGACGGGAATCCCCCTTTCTCTCGCGTCCTCGCCGGATCAGGAAGTTTTCCGTCCACTTCTCAAGCGTGCTTTGGCGCTTCTTGTGAATGGATAGGAAAGACACGCTCTCGCTTCCGCAGGTAAGTAACGCATGCGTTCGAGCTTCGTATTTAACCACGAAAACGGGATTGTCGCCTGGGACATCATCCTTCCTGAAACGAAGCATACACTACCCACCAAGCTGTGTAAACTGACATCTTCCCTGGTGAGGAAGAGCTTCAGGCAGCTGATCAGGCTGGTGTGCTACTGCACACCATGGTGGTTTTGCAGGCTTACCAGGCTGACCTGCTGAAAGACTTGAGCATTGGCGGGGCTCTACAATGTCGTTCCTGAAATTACTCTGAGCCACAGACCTGTCTCTTTATGCAACAAAGCAGACAGTCTGTGCTATCGGCTGTTTTTCTGGCTGCAATGGTGTTCCACAGAATTACCTGTGGCTAAGTCTCACGGGAGAATTGAGGATAAGGATCGTGCATTCCTCCTTGATGCCCCATCTCGCCCTCTGGCCTGTTTGGCGACGCTATTAACGTCGCCACTAGGTTCGGGAGGTGAAATCATATGAACAAGCCTTCGGGAAAGTCCTTCCCCGCCATGCTCAAGGGTCGGGACTGTCGGCCACCCAGCCCCGACTCTCGCGAGGCGCTAAGCGCAGGAATAGAGCATTATGAGCCAGACACCCCCTCGTAAGACTGGGGTGCGGTGCGCCACTCTTCAATCAGCCTTAAAGAAGTCGGACCTACGTACCTACGACCTCCTTCACGAAGAAGAAGTGCTGAGGTTGTCCCGGACCGTGGGGGTGGCCCCCCCCCCGGGGAGGGGCACATAGAATTCTTCTCAGGGATAAAGTGTTCTTCCTGGCACCTCCAGGAGGTCGGTGTTCTTGCTCTGCCATCATTGGTGTTTCGGATAACACCAGTCTCCAAAAAATGTTAATTTTTCGGTTTTTCCCTGCCATGTTCAGGATGCCGAACAGCTAATGGCCACACACCCCCATCCCCTCCGTCTAACTGCAAAAACTCTGCCCCTTTCAGAGAAACTGGCAGCGTGGAAGCTCCTGCCAAGTATATCTCCTTGGGTACTGAGCACTGAAGTGAGAGCTACAGGATCCAGTTCTCACATCGCTTTCCGCGTTTTAACGGCGTGGTCTCCACTTCCATCAAACCGGAAAGGGCGCATCTGCTGACTCTGGAGTTACAAGACGTTCCTGGGAATAGGGGCCATAGAACACGTTTCCCTACCAGGCAGAGAGTCAGGCTACTACAGTCGTTTTTTTTCTTTGTGTCCAAGAGGAACGTGCATCTGATTTTGGATCTTTGCTGGCTAAACTGCTATCCAAAATAAGACAGGTTCAAAATGTTGACTTTCCAAGGGATTGGTTGTGACAATCAATCTGAAGGACGCATATATTTTACACGGAAATATTGCCACAACACAGGAAGTTCTTGAGGTTCGCTTTTGGGGGCGAAGCTTATCAGTATCGGGCCCTTCCATTTGGTCTAGCTAACCTGCACATTAGACGACTAGGTTTGCTGGCTCAGTCTCAGGAGCTAGCGCTTCGACATCTGGATGTCGTTCTAGCTCATCTCTGTTCCTGGATTGAGACTCAACTCCATAAAAGCGTTTTCTTTCCTGCTCAGAACACAACATTTTGGGTGTCACCTAGGATTCGATCGCAATGCGGGCACAGGCGTCTCCTGCGCGTGTTGAATCCATTCCAACACCCTGTAGGAAACCAAGCTAGGGCAGAAAGTGACTGTTCATCACTTTCAGATATTTTTAGGTCTCATGGCAGCTGTGTCCACGGTGATACCTTTGGGCCTCTGCACATGAGATCTTTTCAGTTGTGGCTAAAAGCAAGGGGATTGTACTCGGGGCCAATTCCCAGAGGCAAATAAGGGTTCTGCGCCAAGGGCTTCGTACACTCTCTATGTGGTTCAGACCCCGTTTTTTGACTTTGGGTCCCACTCTACGTGCGTCTTTTGTCGATGCTAACGACAAAAGATAGCATAGCTAGCGCACCAGGTTCCCCTTGGGGGCACAGGACGAGTTCCTGTCCCGCAGGACGATGTACATTATAGCTAAAAGCCAGGGGATTACTCAAGGGCCAATCCCCGGAGGCAAATACGGGTTACACGCCAGGTGGCTGCATACCCTTTCTATGTGGTTCAGACCCCGGTTTCTGAATTTGGGTCCCACTCTACGTGCGTCTTTTTGTCCTCGCAGATGCTAACAGACACTTCCCTCACGGGCTGGGGTGCGGTCTAAGATGGCCGCACGAGAGCTGGAGAGGCCATCTTTTCGCGTGGCACATCAATTGTCCCGAACTGATGGCTTTATTTTGGCCCTGAAACACCTCCTCCAGCAGCTGAGAGGCTACCATGCCCTAGTGCGAGTGGACAACACTAGGGTCATCTCGTACATAATTGCTGCAAACTGTGCTCGCGTCACTTGAATGAGCTAGCGCACCAGTTTCTGCTTTGGGCACAGGACGAGTTTCTGTCCCTCAAGGTGATATGCCCTGGAGCCCTGGTATCAACACACTAGAAGAATGTATGCCCTCAAGAAGAGGGTATTTAAAAGTGGTGCATGGCGAACTATGTAGACCCAGTCCACTGGCGAATTGTTTCAGTGCTGGAGTTCTGCAAGAATTTCCTCGGGCTTATGCCCTAGTACCCTCGGAATGTACATAACCGCTATTTCGGCTTGTCATGTCCTGACGGATGGGGTCTGGCACACCCCTCTCTAACCACTAGAGTCAGCGCCTGTCTGGCTCTTGACCCTTAAGATGGCTTTTCTTATCACTTTTGGAGATCTGCAGGCTGTAACCCTGTTCCCTGAAAAGGCAGAAACGAGATGCTGCGCTCCAATTCCGAACTGCCTGCGTGATTGGACATCCTTTTCAGACAAATTTGATCTAGGGAATGTTTCCCGTTCACTCCTATTTATAACCTGCAGGTGCGCTTCATCAGATGACGTCACCTGACCGAGGTTATATATGCCAAAATTTGGCATGTTTGATACACACATGCTTCACAACCGGCAACACAAAAAGATGTTCCCATAGCGTTTTCACTCAGCATCTCCTTCCCGCCTTTTCAGGGAACAGGGTTACAGCAAAGTAACCCGAGACGTTTTCCCATCCCTAATCAACTTTTAAATCAAAGTACGTTGTTCTTCTGAACAATGTCTGGAATGACCCATTTTACTATGATTTTCAGAGAGAAATGCACAGGACAACCTTATCAGCATTTATCCTTAAATAAGGGGAACTTGTTTGACACCTGTTTTTCGCAGAATAATTAACCTCTCTAATTGAACTCCACACTGCTATTATTTTGAACAGGCTAAAGTTTTTCTTCACTTACATTAAACTAATAATACATTTAGCAAATTTAGCAAAATAGAACGTGCAGGGTGTCCAATGCATTTATGTGATTTAAATGAAAAGTTATTATATGGATATGAAGCTTTACTTATTTTTTTCAACACACTATTATTTTGAACACCACTCTACTATTCCATAAACCGTTTAGCAAACATGCAATGTTGTTGTTTTTGATCTTTTGGCTGCTCCCGGCAAGGGGTCGCCACGGCGGAATACCCAGTCTGCACTACAACTTGGCACAGGTTTTATGCCCGATGCCCTTCCTAACGCAACCCTCCCATTTTATCCGGGCTTGGGACTGACACTGCATCCAGGGGTTGGGCACTGGCTGGGAATCGAACCCAGGCAATACACATCATATTACATTCCTTGTAAATACATGAAAACACTTAACACTTAAATAACAATCATAACATAACATAAGTTACTCTTTCTCTCTTGTATTAAACACAATAGTATTTAGATCAAATATCAAGTAACTCTTTACAGTATAAGTAAAGAGCAGTATTATCATACTGGACCATCAGTGTCCCTGAAATGACCAGCAGCCGATGCACTTTCCTGTCTCACGTTACTGACTGCAGTCTCTTACACGCAGGTTTTTATACACAGACCCTATGCTGTTACATTATAGTTACATCATTGTAGACTGTAAGGTGGCGATTCTCTGTCACAGATGTTGCTTGTATGTTGAGTCTGTACCTTTACGCCATTAGTGACCATGATGTAAGGCATACTGTGATGTTATACTCTGATCATGTCACAGTTATTCCTTGTAGAATGACTTCAGCTCCATCATTTCACTTATTTTAGCTTTACACATACAGCTTAATCAAGTTACTATCAATTTCCCAATTTTTTTAGGTCTTAAAAGATTCAAGATGCTGTTGTTGCTTTTTGTGGCTGCTCGTCATTCTCCTATTTTGTTTGCTTTTTTATTTGTTTATTTCCCACTCCGTGTTTCTTGATTTTCTAATTGGGAGCTGAGATATTTCAAAGACGCTACATATAATTACTGCCATTTCTTTTAAATCTATTTTCCAGATATTACCAGATCTTCTTACCCCAGCTATATCCAGAGCTTCCATTTCCCTGGATATTGCCATTTACTTGCGTTACTGTTATTGAGTAGTTTTTTGTGTACTTCTACTTTTAAAAATCTGTAATTTTACTTTTACTTAAGTATGTTTTGTTTGAAGTATTGTACTATTGTCCAATGTATTGTATTGTACAAGGCGCTTTCCTCTGATGGTGTAACTCCGCCCCTAACGGTGCGTGAGCGAGCAGTTCGAAAAGATGCAGTCAGCTGGCGTCACGCGGTTCGGCGGAAACACGTGATAGTCTTCGGCCCTCCTGGCTGAATAGTGGTAGTAGCCTTATTGTGGGAGCCCCCTAGTGACGGGGAGAAATTGGCCATGACTAAATTAGGGAGAAAATCGGGGGAGAAAAAATTGTTACCGCACCACGAGATGTTATATGGGTTATAAGAGCCCTGACGCAGGGCTTTAGAGGGAATCGGTGAAATAGGACGTTGTGAGAGTGCTTGTGATATGCACACAAAGACCTTTCTGTTTGGAGATAGCGTGGGATTATTAATTAAGGGAACTCAAAAGGAAATAACACAAAAAAAAAACGAATAACACAAAATAAACAGAGCTCCGCCGTCTACGTAAGAAAGGACGGGGCTCTGAAAACAAAACAAAACAAAAACTATATCCTCTCAGGGCGTTTGCCCTTGAGGAGAGAGGGGTTGTTTTATGCCCACTAATACTTAACCGGAGAACGCACGCTACACAGCTGCATGACGCTCTCTCCTGCCAGTTTGGTACAGGCCTACGATGCGGTTTAAGATCCCAGTAGCCCTGAGGGGCAGTAGTAAGGGCTACTGGGACAGGAGGCGCTGGAACTGGGGTTTGGGCGCCCTTAAGGCAGCTTTGGGCGCACTGACATCCCCAGCTTATAACAGAGTGGGTCGACCAGTCAATGCGAGGGTTGTGACGTTGAAGCCAGGGGAGGCACTACTCTCTGTTCTGACACCCGGGTTAACAGAAAAGAAATTTGCTCGGAGTGACGTCCGAGCCGTAGTATGACTGGGGCAGTCCTTTGAGTCATGCACCCCGACTTAATTGGCTGGCCAGCCAGGGAGACCAACGGGATGGCGGAAGGGAGCGAGCAAACTGGAATGCCCCATGCTGCGGCTAGCCTCCCATCAATAACATTTCCCATGGCTCCCGAATCAATGAGCGCCTCTGTTCGGGCTCTCCAGATCCCGGTCCCTGAGAGCGTGGCTGGAAGGAAGAGCTCTGCAAGAGTCTTGACTTTTGGGTCCTACCTGCCCCTCCCCCCCCCCTCCTGTCTGTGGCTTGTTGCACCACGGGCGTCACTTGCCACCTGGGAGCCCCATGGGCTGCTACGCAGAGGGGCAAGCCTGGCAACGCCTATCTGCATGGGCTCTCCCATATCTTCCAGCTCTAGTTCTTTAGGCTCAAAATCAGGGACGCGATATGAAGCCTCAGGCTCTGTCTCCATGAGCGGAGGTGTGGCTTTGTGTCTATAGCCGGGGGAGTGACCGGTTCGGCGCTTGGAGTGGCTTTCGTAGGGTGGAGGAGATGTTCCCCGCCTGGAGCCGCCTTAACATCCGGCCTGACGCTCATGCAGGCGGTTATCCACCCGGATGGTTTAGCCTATAAAATTCCTCCAGATCCCGTGGAGGATCACGTAAGGCTAGCTCATTCTTTAGCTGCTCCTCCGATCGCTCCTCTTGACGAATGGAAAGGATGGGCGACACTACACTACTCGCCATATGCGGATGGTGGAAAGTGGCCCTAAGTGCCTCAACGAAGGCACTTAGAGTGGCATGTTCAGAGAGGAGGTGCTGCCACACTGCAGTAGCCCACTCTAGTGCTCTGCCTGTGAGCAAAGACACCATAAATGCAACCTTCACCCAATCTAATGGAAATTGGGAAGGTTGCAACTCGAATATGAGTAAGCATTGCAGGATAAGGGCATTACACCTCTCTGACTCGCCCGCATACGGCTGTGGTGAAGGTAGTCGAGTCTCGGCAACCAGGTGGGGTAGTTGAGCCACTGATCCAGATTCCGGACTCGACTCGCGGGTAGATGGAAACCCGAAAGTGGCGTGCGCCTCGAGCTGCCCAAAAATTAACTTGAGGCGCTGATTAATCCCACTCGTCTCCGAAATTAACGTGGTTAGTGCTTCCTCATGCCTATCAAGCACTCTCGCTTGACCCTCTACTATTTCCTGCATCCTCTCCATGCCCGCGGGCTTAACTGATGGTGCGAATATTCTGTTACGTGGTGCGGTATGGAGAGCCGCACCACGAGATGTTATATGGGTTATAAGAGTCCTGACGCAGGGCTTTAGAGGGAATCAGTGAAATAGGACGTTGTGAGAGTGCTTGTGATACACACGGAAAGACCTTCCCGTTTGGAGACAGCGTGGGATTATTAATCAGAATCAGAATTACTTTATTGATCCCCGTGAGGAAATTCTCTTTCATTACAGAACAAACTCCTGATGAAAATAAAGATTTAGGAAGACATATAAAGATGGTAGAGAAGATTTAAATAAAAATAAAACAATAAAGTAATTAAAATTAAAATAGTAAGAATAGAATAATATAAACATAAAAATAAAATAAAAATAATAAAAATAGTCAAATAACCAATAAAAGTAAAACCTATAGCAGCAATTATATGGACATTAAATTATATTAACATTATTATCAACAGACGTATACACAGTATACATGGTTATTAAGGTGAATTGTGCATATGTGTGTGGTTTATGGTTTGGTGTGATCAGATATGCGAGTTAAATAGTTTTATTGCGACCGGCAGGAATGATTTCCTGTGTCTCTCAGTTGTGCAGCGTGGAAGTTTTAGCCTGTTGCTAAATGAGCTCCTGTTGCTGTTTATCATCATATAGTGTAGTGGGTGTGAAGGAGTGTCAAGTATTGACCTTATTTTGGACAATGTTCTCCTCTCCAACACCTTGTTGAAGGAGTCCAATTCCATTCCTACAACTTGAATGGCCTTCTTAATGATCTTGCCGAGTCTGTTAATGTCCATGACCCTCAGGCTGCTGCCCCAGCAGACAACAGCATACATGATGGCACTGACCACCACAGACTCGTAGAACATCCGCAGCATCGTCCGGCAGATGTTGAAGGACCTTGGTCGTCTCAGAAAATAGAGATGGCTCTGACCCTTCCTGTAAACGATGTCCACATATTTAGTCCAGTCCAGTTTTTTGTCCAAGTACACTCCCAGGTATTTGTACTCCTCCACCCTGTCCATACCAACACCCAGAATGTTGACCGGGGTCGCTGGCACTTTGGTCCTCCTCAGGTCCACTACCAACTCCTTTGTTTTTGTCACATTGAGCTGAAGATGGTTCTCCTTGCTCCAAGTGACAAAATTGTCCACCACAGTTCTGTATTCACTCTCGTCACCATCAGTGTTGCATCCAACTACTGCTGAGTCATCAGAAAACTTCTGAATGTAGCTGAAGTCTGTGGTGTAGAGAGTGAAAAGGAAAGGAGAGAGAACAGTTCCTTGCGGTGCCCCGGTGTTGCTGATCACTCTGTCTGACACACAGCTCTTTAAGCGCACATACTGTGGTCTGCCAGTCAAATAATCCACAATCTAGGATACCAGTGGGGCATCCACCTGCATCGTTGTTAATTTATCACCCAGCAGACGGATGGTGTTAAACGCACTGGAGAAATCAAAGAACATGATTCTCACAGTGCTTGCTGGCTTATCAAGGTGGGTGTAAACTCGGTTGAGCAGGTAGATGATGGCGTCATCCACTCCTAGGCGGGGCTGGTAGGCGAACTGAAGCGATCCATAAGTGGTTGGACCATAGGCCGGAGCTGCTCCAGGATGAGTCTCTCCAGGGTTTTCATGATATGTGACGTTAATGCCACTTGTCTGTAATCCTTAGGGTCACTGGGCCACGACGTCTTTGGTACAGGGACTAGGCATGACGTTTTCCACAGCACAGGGACTCTCCGAAGGCTGAGGCTCATGTTGAAAATATACTGGAGTACTCCACTAAGCTGTAGGGCACAGGTCTTCAGGATCCTGGGGCTCACACCATCAGGGCCTGCAGACTTGCCAGCATGAAGTCTCTTCAGCTGCCTTTCAACCTGTGCAGCAGTGATGTTTATTAGAGAGGTGTCATGTAGTGGAGGTGTGAGAGTGTTACTCTGGAGAGTGCAGTCAGACAGGATGTCTGGGGCTAAGGTGTTAGCAAGGCATTCAAGGGGTGTCAAGGGGGGGTGAGAAGCAGAAAGTTGTAGAGGGGCAAATGGAGGGGGTGCGAACTGCAATGATGCTGTTGTGGTGAGAGCAATTGGGGTCAGCGTTTGGGTGTGCACTGGTGTAACTATGTAAAAGCTGTTAAAAAAACAGATTCAGCTCATTAGCCCATTCCTCATTGCCCTTCACTCCCTCACCACTGTAAGGTTTGTAACCTGTGATGGTCCTCATGCCACTCCACACCTCTCTGATGTTATTGTGTTGAAGTTTCCTCTCCAACTTTCTTCTGTACGCCTCCTTGGCCTCCCTGATCTTTGATTTCAGCTTCCGCTGTATTTCTCGCACCTCTTCCCTGTTTCCAGCCTTAAAGGCCCTCTTTTTGACATTCAGTAGGGTTTTAATGTCCTTTGTTATCCATGGCTTGTTGTTTGGGTAACAGCAGACAGTCCTTGCTGGGACAATGGTGTCCACACAGAAGTTAATGTATCCCGTGACACACTCAGTAAGACCGTCAACGTCGTCATTGTGTGGTTCACAAAGTGCCTGCCAGTCTGTCACCTCGAAGCAGTCCTGTAGTGTCATATTGGCCTCATCTGTCCATCTCCTCACTATTTTTAGAGTAGCTGGCAAACTCTTCACAACAGGCACATAGCAGGGTGAGAGGTGAATCAAGTTGTGATCAGACCTTCCCAGTGGGGGGAGGGGGAAGAGCTGTAAGCATCCTTAACATTAGCATACATCATGTCTAATGTCCTTCCCTGGTAGGGCAGTTCACAAACTGGGTGAAAGTAGAAAGTGTCCTATTCATATTCAAGTGGTTGAAATCACCCGAAATAGCAATGAATGCATTCGGATGCTGAGTCTGTAACCGGGCTATTGAAGAGTGAATGATGTCACATGTTGTGTTTGGGTTTGCAGAGGGGGGAACATAAACAGCCACCATGATTACATGTGAAAACTCCCTTGGTAGATAATATTGGCGAAGTCCGACAGTACACAGTTCAACATCCGAGCAGCAGATGCGCTCTTTAACAGTGATGTGAGCTGGGTTACACCACATTCACGAGCACAGCCAGCCCTCCCCCTTTGCGCTTACCGCTCGCTGCACAGTCTCTGTCGGCCCGAACCGTGTGGAAGCCGCTGATCATAGTATTAACATCAGGAATATCCTGGTGCGGCCATGTCTCCGTGAAGCACATTAAACTGCACTCCCGATACTCCCTCTGGCTCTGTGTTAGCACCGTCAGTTCGTCCATCTTATTTCCCAGTGATCTTACATTCTCCATAGTGATTGTAGGGAGACGCGGCTTATAAGTTTTTTCTGTAAGCCTTCGTTGTCTCATAGCCTCCCTCTTCCTCCGTAGCTTTTTATTTCCTCTGCATCCTCTGTGTGTCTAACGCCGAATTTCCACAGGGATTTCCTCCGGTTTTGGAGCTAAAGCGGCTGGCTTCGTCAATCAGCTGATCTCTGGTGTAAACAATGCACGCTGCTTTGAGTTGTTGCGCCACTGCGCTGAGAAGTTGAGCTGTGACGAACATAAGCACCAAAACCTTTGTAACCCACATGTTGACGTGCCGAAAAAACAATATGCGGTTTTACGGAACACAAAAAAGCAAACACGAATTAGCAGAATAAAAAAAAAAAGAAGAAATAGAATAAGAAATAGAGGAAAATAGTATTAGAAGTTCAGGAGCGTTTGTAATAGGCAGCACATGACTTTGCGCATGCGCACTGAACTTCCTTTTGAGTAATTAAGGGAACTTAAAAGGAAATAAATAAAAACTAATAACACAAAATAAACAGAGCTCCACCGTCTACGTAAGAACGGACGGGGCTCTGAAAACAAAACAAAAACTATATCCTCTCGGGGCGTTCGCCCTTACCAAGGATTTATGAGGAGAGAGGGGTTGTGTTTTATGCCCACTAATACTTAACCGGATAGCGCACGCTACACAGCTGCGTGACGCTCCCACCATCTCTCTCTCTCTCTCCGGCGTCTTAAGGAGGCAGAGGTTGGGGCTTTTCCTTTGTCTTTTTTTGCGCGCTTTTCTTTTTCTTTCTTTCTTTGTCTTTCATTCTTTCTTTGTCTTTCTTTGTCTAGGCCCTGATACCTTACTGGTGCTACCTAATATTCGCACAAAGTGCGGAGGTATCAGGACCCTTATATAGACGCGCTGCCAGATGCGGCTCGTTCAGGC
Source organism: Clarias gariepinus (assembly GCF_024256425.1). Classification (NCBI taxonomy): domain Eukaryota; kingdom Metazoa; phylum Chordata; class Actinopteri; order Siluriformes; family Clariidae; genus Clarias; species Clarias gariepinus. The sequence continues at coordinate 10,210,992 of NC_071116.1, read as the reverse complement.
TGATTGCCTGACGGCGGCGCAGCCTGCGGATCTGCCCGTTCTGAACAGTTAAAGAGTGGCTCTGCCTTTTGCGCGAGCCGCATCGTTACATAAATAAATAAATAAATAAATAAATAATAATAATAATAATGCAACGAGGAAGGAAAAAAATGCACCCCAAAAACCACTGCACTGATTGATTAATGGGCGGGGAGAACTAACACGCTAAATTCACAAGAACGATGGAGACAGAAAAAACAGATGCCAGTGACACAGATCCAGCTAAGAGCGAAATGCCATCAAATTCTCATAAAGCAAACCCCGGCCTGAAGTAACAGTACTTGTACTTGAGTACAAAAAAAGAGCTGGACGTAATACTTGAAATAAAAACTTGGCTGAGGGAATGTGAGCACTATACTTTCTCAGAACTTACTCCATCACGTGGTCTTTTTAGACCCTCCATGTACTACAGGTAGATAAGGAGGTCTAATATCTAATTAAAATAAATAAATGAATAATTAAATAAACTTGATTCTTGGCTAATAATTGGAGTGAATGTTGTGTATGATGGTGAAGGATAAAACACCATGGATCTTAACAGCCTGTGGCCTGTTTGTCAAGAAGTCCAATACCCAGTTACAGAGAAATGGCTTCAATCTCAGCAACAGCAGTTTCGATTTTAATTACGATTTTGATACATACAGACCTGTTTTACAGTGTGAATATGAAGCTTTTTTTTTTAAATAGATCAAATAGATCTTTATCAAAGACCTGCAACATGTCTCTAAAACAGATATGAGGCTAAATAAATAAATAAATAAATAAATAAATCACCTAGTAAAGGGTGTAACAAAATGTCTCAGACCTATGGCAAAAAGTAAATGTGTGTGTGTGTGTGTGTGTTAGGGCTGTAGCTGAGTTTAAGTATAAAAAAATTAAGGCACACTATTATGCTCTAAAAGGAGCAGAGGGCAGATGGAGTCTGGATCACTGGGAACACAGGAGCTCCCACAACTCTTGCCAGTTGTGTTGGACTAATGGCACTTAGTTATTAACCTAGTTAACCCAGTGTAAGTATGTGTCCAATGATGTAAACTTTAAAGCACTTTTTGTAAGTCGCTCTGGATAAGAGTGTCTGCCAAATGCCTAAATGTAAATGTAAGCAAGATGTGTAACTCCAACCATAATAAGGCTGAATCCAGCTGGAGCTGGTCCTTCTCTGTATGCCTCAGGATCCTCGCAGGGTTGGCCTTTGTCTACTGAAGCTGGTACAATCTCCAGATGCCTCGGGATGGGTAGAAAAGTACAGAACAGATGGAGAGAATTAGCGTAGTTGCCATTCAGGATAGATTTACTGAAGTATGAAGTTATGGGATGAGTTACGCGTATGCCAGATTAAGGAGATGCGTCTTGAGTCTACTTTTAACCTGGGAAATAACCTAGAAGGCTATTCCGAAGCTTTGGAGCCAAATATGAAAAAGCCCTACCCCCTTTTGTAGATTTTGAAATTCTGGGAATTACAAGAAGTCCAGAGTTTTGTGATCTTAAGGAGCGTGGTGGATTATAGCGTATCAGAAGACTGGTTAGGTATGTGGGAGCTGAACCATTTTAAGCCTTGTATGTAAGTAATACAATTTTGTAATTAATTCTAAACTGAACAGGTAGCCAGTGCAGGGATGATAATATTGGGGTTATATGATCATATTTTCTGGATCTAGTATATAAATATACTAGAATATAAAAGGATCAATATAAAAAAAAAATCATATACAACATATATATATGTATATTTTTATATTTCTTATTTTATAATAAAAATCATTTCGTGTAATTTTTCATCATAAGAAATATTTATTTATTGTAAACATTTTTGTATTACAAGACAAACCCATGCAAAATAAATGTGCCACAAAATAAATATTATATGAGAATTTGTATTACGTGTCTTAATTTTCTATTAATTAGTTTTGTATTAGTTTGTCCCGTGCCTAGGCTCAATTATAACAGTAATAATATATATTCATAATAATATAATATATTTGATAATAATAATATAAATTTTTTATTGTGGTGTTCTAATATGCTTGATAGAGATTGTGTAGGGGGCGGGGCAATCCGTGGCAGGGGGGCATTTTAGCGCATAAAACACACAAAAATAAATAATTATACAAAAACACTATGTGTACAAGGTGTGGACTTAACATGAAGCATAGTGGCAGTAGGCAAACACTGAGAAATGAGTCCTTTTAATGACAAAAACAGAACATAAACAGGCACAATCCAAATAAAACCAGGAGGTACCAAAAGATCTTACGGGAGTTAACTTAAACTATCAAGAACCCAAAGACGTTAAGTTAAGTGCAACTTAACTTTCAGAACTAAAAGTTAAAAAATTTCCAGCTCAGGCATAACATGAGCCTTTACTAACAATTTCTGTCGTTTTCTCTTGCTGCTTTCTTCTTTTCTTGGCTCGCTGATATTTTTATCGCTTTTTTCAATTTTGCAGCCCGCTCTATCTACTCAATACATAGCTAACTGTTTGTGTCTCCTTCCGCTTTGTGACATAAGCGCTTCTTTTTCGTCGGTGTTTAGTAGCAGCTCGCATCCGGAAGCACGCTGTGTCACGCCAAACAAATAATTGAGCAAAAATATAACGCAAGCTTTTAAAATTAATTCAAAGAAGCTTCGAGGCAGAAGATTGCGGGAAAAGTCGGGAGCGCGCGAAAAATCATGCTGTAAGGCGATTTAGAAATGTGCATATTCACATCGCGATTTCGATACGATTTCAATTAATCATACTAGTTTGATTCTAGTAGGTAGTAGTAGGGAGAAGGGAGTAGTAGGGAGAAGGTTTTGATTATCATTTTCAACCATACAGTATACAGTTCAGAACACAGTAATACGAAACAACCTTCCTCCAGGGCCAAGGTGCTACATACAACATAAATTAACAACATAATTTAACAAAAACTACCCAACATAGAAACCTAATTAGCTGGCTAGCTAAGGTAGGTTTGCGGTTTGTGGTTGGGTCGTGAGATGATGTTCTTGGAGACAGTGAAGCGTCCGGAACTTTTCGCTGTTAATTCCGTAATCCTTCTCCGCGTGTGCTCTTTCCGGATATGTAAGATCTCGTGCATTTCCGTCCGGTCACATTTCAAAATAAAAGACTCTATAGGTTAAGTAACTTAAAGAGTGCAAAGCATGATCCAAATTATAATAAGCATAACTAATATCAAGAAATGTGAAATTAAATCACCTCAGAATGTTAATCTTATTAATTACTTCAAATAACTAAGAGTTATTTACACTCCCACCAATCATGAGGGACTATAACCCTCAAATTTTAATCACGAATGATTCCTAAAGTAAATTACAAATGTTTAACGCTAGATGTAAAAGTGAAACTATATTCTGCTATGAACTGCTTATCAAAGGATATGTAAGGGATTTCAGGCTACCTCCAGCAGCAGGACCAGCTTCTGTACTGGGCGCTCAACTACTGATGGTTTGTTCAGACGTTTGCCATCCTACCCTAGATTTCTGTCTCCAAACCGTACCTTCACTTTTCTCACTAAAGCATCCTTGTCAACAACAGTCTCAATAACTTCTGCCAAGTGCCACTTATTCCTGGGGAGATCTTCTTCAAGATTATATCTCCAGCTTGCATGTTCCTTCTTGGTGTAAGCCAGCAAAGAACAATGTATATCACACCGTAATGTATGAACACTGGATATATCCCCTCATGCTGGCATCTGAGAAGTTATGAATCTCTCTCTTTGTGGTTCTCCCAAACCCAGATGGAATGATACAACAAGGCAGTTCAATCTTCTCCAAATTAGCAAGATCGGCCTTCCAGTGCTCCCACCCTTGCTGCAAACCATCAGGTTTAGATAGATACCTTATGACACATAGTTACACCGCTTTGTGACTCATAAGGTGTCAAGGAAGGACCCACAATGTTCCATCCATGGTTCATGCAAACAGCATTTGGCTCATCTGTTTCAAGAATCACTTTTCTGGGGGCTAAAGCTCTGGAACAATTATATCCTATTAAGAGACCAACCTCACATACTTAAAGTGGAGGAATTCTGTCTATCAGAGGAGCAAGATTCTTCCAACAACTGGCAACCTCTCTGGTAGGAATGTGGGTACGATCCACAGGAATACAGTCCTTAGTGTATGCAAGAGGAAGCTCTAGAACCACTGTAGAATTAAAGCCTCTAACCCTGGGACCAGAAACTCTTTCACTTGTTATTAATAAATCCTTACCCACCATAGTAGTGAGCCTAAGGTCAACCTTTAGACTTTGACTTACTGCATGTTCAATGAAGACAGTGTCGCTTTGTGCGTCTAACAGGGCGTAGACAAGTTTCTCTGAGAGCTTCAAACATCCGTAGCACAGTTTAGTATCCCTTATGAACTGTCTCCTCTCTTCAAGAGATCTCACAGAGAATTTAGAACAATCATGAATTTGATGTTCACAGTCTTGACAGAACAGGCATGGTTTAGTGAATTCACCAGTGAGTTTTAAATTCTCATGCTGTGTGACTATCTTCATATGGAAGACATTGGCCTTGTTCTTACTAACCTTGAAATTATGTTTCTCATTATTAGCTTCAGAAACGTGAAGGGCATGAAAGGAAGTGATTGGGTTGCAGGCTACCTCAGCCTCAATGGACATGAAATTGGAAAAATCTTAGAGAGTTGGAAAATCTTGGGTTTCATTTAGCGTTTGTGTAGCTTGACGATTCTAGCGGGCCACTGTCCACTCAGGAAGTTTGCTCACAAGTTTCCTATTCTCCTCACAGTCGTTGAGTATTTCCAGTCCCTTCACATGAGGCATAGCATCTCTACATGAATTCAGAAAATCGGAGAAATTTCTAAGTCCTCCAGAGTCCTTCGGCTTTAACGTAATACTGTCTTGAACAGCCGGCGCAAGGTAAGACACATCAGCATTGGGAGTTGGCAATGCTAACCTTTCGTTAAGTGTTGGGCTAACTGAGGATGAATACACAAGTTTTTGTGTGGAAACTTTTATAGGTCGTTGCGGCTCACCGTTCTGACTAGAAGGGATTGAACTCATGCACTGATGTTGTACTGTCTTTGTTGGGGGTTTATTGTCCGTATTGACTGTACAACGTAAGATCTAGGAGTGGTTTCTTCCTTATCTTACACTTCTAGCTCGCTGCTCTTACCTCCTTTATTGCTTGTAATTTCTCAAACTCATTCTTTGAGCATTGAGCAATTGTGTTTCCCATATGTGGACGCACAAAGTGTGCCATAATTCAAATGCAATTGCAAACTTTGCATTACTGTTTGCTGTTTCGCCTTCGTGAACGCACACTGACTGCCAAATTTATAATAAAAAAAGAAAAGGCAATTTGCATTTGTATTTCCCATGTCTTACAAGTCATGAGCCTGTCATATTTAAATAGCAAAATCAATGACCACGTTTGCTTTTTTTTTTTTTTTTACTTTTCTGCATCGCGCGTGAAGCCAGCCAAAATTCAAACACAATCGCTAATCCATTTGCAATTGCATTTCCAACACTTTACACGGAAACCTGTCAATCAGCGTCAGGGACGGGTCTATACTGTTGGGCGGGATTGTGTGGGGATTGACGTCACTCGCAGTCGCCGACCAAGAGGGGGAAATTTGAGCAATGGAGGTTAACCGCAGTAAAGTTGTGTTATGCGCTAAAATGCCCCGTCATGGATTGCACTCCCACAAAATCTCTATCAAATATATTAGGACATCATAATCAAAAATTCATCTTATTATTATTATTAAATATATTATACTATTATTAATTATTATTACTATTATAATTAACCCTAGGCAGGTGACAAATTAATACACGAAAATTAAGACACATACTGTAATACAAATTCTCATATAATGTTTATTTTGTGGAACATTTATTTTGTAGGAGTTTGTCTTGTAATACAAAAATGTTTACACTAAATAAATATTGTTTATGATGAAAAATTACATGAAGCGATTTTTATTATAAATAAGCTATATATATATATATATATATATATATATATATATATATATGAAAAATATATATATAATTTATATATTTTTTCCCTATACAGCATGTCTTTTTTTATATTGCTTATTTTATAATTAAATTCGTTTGGTGCAATTTGTAAGTCATAAACCTATTAATTTATGTTCTAATATAATATTTGATGATTTGAGGTTATGTAGGGGGGCAATCCGTGGCAGGGAGGCATTTTAGCGCATAACATTGAAAAAAAAATCAATAGCTTTTCCGTTATGTGGATTACACATGTAAACCAGTTGTACCATAATCCACTCTATCAGTTTCAGTTTGCTTTAATTTTTATTTTATTTTTTACAAAAAAAGATTTAGCTCCAACCGGCTGTAACAGGAGAAGATCCTAAAATATAGTTATTTGTAATAGCTTCTCTGTCCACTTTAGAGTAAGAAAATATGTGATTTGTTATTTTTGTGTTTATTTCTTGATAAACAAATGAGATAATCTTGGTTCATCTCCATTGCTCAAATTCCCCCCTCTTGGTTGGCGACTGTGAGTGACATCACTCCCCACACAATACCGCCCCACAGCCTTAGCCTCAGCTTCCATTTTTTCATATGCATGCATAAGCTTTCTCTTTGCCTTTTCTGTCTCTTCTATTTTATTCTATTTTTCAGTTGAAATTCATCTGTATTTACAACTTCAGCTTGACCTTCTATCTCATCAACCGTGTTTTTATTTTGTACTACTCTTGATATTTCACTTTCCTTCACAGGAGTGCACAAATTTGATCCTTGGTCCAAATAGAATCAATGGGCAAGCTCTTACTGTAACAGCCCGGTTGAAGAAAAAAAAAAGGGATTGAACTCATGCACTGATGTTGTACTGTCTTTGTTGGGGGTTTATTGTCCGTATTGACTGTACAACGTAAGATCTAGGACAACAGAAAAAAAAAACAAAATCAGAATCTGCATAAAATCCACATCCATTTAAATTAACAAACAAATTACCTTACAGCAACGAAACACTAAATTAAGCTAACATTTATCACAGACATAAATTACTCATACAACAAACACATAAACCAGTCATAGAGAGTATATGTTACAGATATATTAATATGTGAGCATAAAAATTGTTCTTCCTTTCAACCAGGTGCCAATCAACAAGGTCAAGAATAAATAAATAAAATACTGAGAAATAAAACAACAAAGTGTGACTGTATGTATAAATGAATTTAAATGTCTTTTATCGTTAATTCCGTAATCCTTCTCTGTCCGCGTGCGCTTTCTCCCTCCGTCTGCCTGCGCTCTCTCCGGATATGTAAGATCTCCGGGCATTTCCTCACGGTCGCATTTCAAAATAAAAGTCTCTATAGGTTAAATAATTTAGAGTGCAAAGCATGATCCAAATTGTAATAAGCATAATTAATATCAAGAAATACAAAAATATGTGACCTCAGAATATTAATCTTATTAATTACTTCGAATAACTTAGGGTTATTTATATATTAACATGATAAACAAGCGATGTGTTGAAATACAAGTACTGTAGCACGTGTAAGCTTTGTCTGCCACACGTCACGTGATCATAACTGAGCAGCAGGATTGTGTGTAATCATCTCCCATGCTCAGTCTTAAGCTGCGTTTCATTCTTAAGTGTACTTTACAGGGTGCTCCATACGTTAGCAGGGAATGTTGGTGAAGGGAATTTTCCTCATTAAAACTCCACCATTTAGAACACCCTGCGAAGTCACCAGCGTAGATGTTACTTCTTCTGCGCGTTACTATGATAAGCACCTTAGATACCTGTTGCTGCTGCTGTGGATAGTTCACACTATGGGCATTAAATATTGATATTTATTGAACTAAAACTAATACTATTATAGAGCATATACTACTGAAAAGTGCGTAACTTGTAAATAAATTATTGATTAATAATACAAATTTATTAAACATGTACTGATTACTAGCCTACATAATACACTGTATTTCTTGATTAAATTAAAATTAAAATTGTGTCCTATTAATATGATGTCCTTGATAATAATCATGATTAATATATACATCCACTCACAAAAGTAGTACACAAAGAGTACACTCCTCTAATTTCAGCAAACATTATCGTATATTTTCTTAAAGGACAATACTATACAAATTAAACTTGGATAAGTTTTGGAGTAGTTAATGTGCAGCTTGTATGATAGTACAGATTTATTGTCCCCTGAAAATAACTTAACATACAGCAATTATTTCTATATTTTGTAATATTTTATTATGCTCTTATTTGTACAGTTTATTTTACTAGTTACATTTATTTTCTTTAGTATTTCTTTTTATTCATATTTATTTCTTACATAGAAGTTTTTACTTTTATTTTTTTAAGGTCATTGGCGGTCGTATAAGCATTTCACTGCATACTGTGTATGACTGTGTAAATGACAAATAAAATTAAATTTTATTATTGTCAAAATAGCTGGCAAACAAAGTGAGTACACCCTGTGATAACAGCGGTACATCTTTAACCATGCAAAGTCACATGCCCTATTCGTCATGCTCATGTTTGTCAGTGGCCGAGTATGTCTCCAGACCTGAACTCTACTGAGAACCTGTGGAGCATTCTCAAGCAATGTGTTAAACATCCAGCAGCTCCGTGATATCATTATGGAGTGGAAGAGCAACCCAGCAATAACATGGTATATTCTATGCCCAGGAGGATTAAGGCCATGCTAGATAAGCAATGGTGCTTACACAAAATATTGACACTTTGGACACAGTTTTGAGATGTTCTCTTATGATGTAATTATTTTTGTTAACAGTTATTTACACAATAAATTTTGCATGTTGAGGTATTGTTAGAGGACAGTACATCTGTACTGCTATACAAGCTGTCCCTTGGAACATATAATAAAGTGGTTGCTGAAATGTGAGAAATGTACTCCTATGTACTTTTGTGAGATACTGTAAATCCCTTTTCGAGCACTATTTCTTTTTCACGCTCCAGCAAGATGCAATAGGAGATCAATGAGAGAGCTGGAGATCAATCTGTTTAACAACAATGCAATGTCACATTAACGCCAAAAAAAATGCAAAAGGTTGTCATACAGACTAATTTTATTTAGTCTGTATCTTTAGAGTTTTCATGAATACAATGTTACCTGTTTCAACAAATACCACTGTAAAAAAAATTGGGCATACAATAAAATATTAATTCACTTGACATTTATTCATGTCAATTTAGGGTGAGATAGTTAAATTTGCAAATGCCTTTTTGTTATTAAATGGCATTTTCTGCAGCCTTTCAGACACCTCCTACAATTTCAGCCACCTACATGAACATAAATACATTGCATTAAATCTGTACAATGTAACCATGCAAGCCTTCAAATATAAAACTCAAATATATTTAACTAATATGTGTACATATACATGATTGTAATAGATTTATTATAGTGGTTCTCAACTTTGCTCATCTGATAATTTGACTGACCATGAAAAAAACAAAAAAATAATGGACCTGGTGACAGATGATTAATGTAAGCAACTCCCACAAAACAATTTGTAACCACTTACTCATCATCTATACCACTTGATCCTGTATTAAGGGTCACGTATGGCCTGGAGCATATCCCAGGAGACTTGGGGCATGAGGTGGGGTACACCCTGGACAGGGTGCTAATCCATCATAGGACACACACATTCACACACTCACACACTATGGGCAATTTGTGAACACCAATTAACTTAACATGCATGTCTTTGGACTGTGGGAGGAAACCCACCCAGCAGGGGAAGAACATGCAAACTCCATGTACACAGCAACGTGAATCGAGGTGAGGTGCAAGACTACAGTGCTAACCACTACTTCACCGTGCCACCCAACTTGTATCCAAACAATTGTAATTCAATGCTTCTTTTCATCTTTAAAAAAAGCTTTACTGTTTTTTCAATATACAAAGTTGATGTCTTCGCTTTCCACCATCTTAATGAGTTTTTCGTGAGAGCTCAGCGTAGTTGACCTTAATCAGTAGCCATTTGCTGGCACTTTATGGATTGTAAAGGCTGGGTAGTTTTGTCTAACAAACCTTAATCCAACCACAGTAGAAAATATTATTTTTTCTGTATATGAATAAATAAAATCTCCACATACACCTTATGTGCATATATGTATGTGCAGCTGCTGTAGCAAGTTCCATCACAAATGCACATAACCCCAACACAAATGTTAGTCTCTTTTTAATGATGTTTCTGTGCATCCTTTATTTTTGGCAATGCCATTTAAATTGTCATCACTGCACTGACATCACTAACGAAGAGCCCGTGGTAGTAAACGTATTTTGCTGCGATACATGGTTTAGCATTAGATCTCACTAATAACCATGTGTTGAACAAGGCTTAACGTAATGAACCTTTTCCGGAATCGTTCAGTTGAAAAGCTTCTGTGCTTCATGAAGCCTCGTTCGGCCGTCGCCCCTAGTCACGTGAATGGGTGTCCGGAAGCTTGGGACGTCAACAGTCACGTGACTCTGGCAAGCGTCGACACAGTAAACACTGCTTCGAATTATTTTTAAAAACAAGCTTTAGAGTTACACCACTTAGCATCAACATCTACAGCTTCATGTACGGAGATCATAAACCCCGTTAAAGCATGGCACAGCAGCGGGGAGTCAACAGCCTGCAGTTCAATCAAGACCAAAGTGAGTTATGTTCCTCGAGCTTTTTAAAATGATAGTTGCTCATATAATAAAAGCCGACATATAGGTGATCTGATACTGTTGTAATCAATTAATTACAATTCTAGCATATATTTTTTTTGCGTTGAAATGTGCGGGACTTAACATTTAGATTTAAACCTATGTCAACAAACCCGGCTTATTGCGGTCAATATCGCTTTAACAAATAAACTAATCGTAGGCCCCGCTAAGTTACTATGGCAAATTTTTCTTACGCAATATTGGGGTTATAAACCATTAAACGGGCCACAAGCCATTCGTTGCTTTTGTACCTCCACCTTCGTATTCGTTTAATTTTGAAGCGTATCTTGGCTACTAGAATTCTGCTGGCCAAACCTCGTATCTTGTCATTGGGGTAAAAGCAAATATCGGAAACAATTATTCCTTAGTAGTGCAGGCACATCATAGACCGTATAAAATGTAAATATATAATTGTCTTCTAAACATTTCTAAGCTAGAACGTTTGTGTGTGTTTGTATGAAACCTGTACACTGATGTGATTCCAGAGTGTGTGTGTGTGAGAGAGAGAGAGAGTCGGGAGGTGGGGCTCGGGGCACTCGCTGCAGCCCTCCCTAAAAACAACAACAAAAAACGTTTAATTAACAGGACGAGAGAATGTAGCGAGCTTAAACACTCTCCCAAATATTATTCCAAAGATTCCCAAAAGCATTTTCACTGTGTTCACTATACACATCCTTTTAAATCAATCCTCATATTTCACCAGTATATATATATATATATATATATATATATACACACACATTCACGTAAAGGATTATTAGGAACACCTGTTCAATTTCTCATTAATGCAATTATCTAATCATCCAATCACATGGCAGTTGCTTCAATGCATTTAGGGATGTGGTCCTGGTCAAGACAATCTCCTGAACTCCAAACTGAATGTCAGAATAGGAAAGAAAGGTGGTTTAAGCAATTTTGAGCGTGGCAGGGTTGTTGGTGCCAGACGGGCCGGTCTGAGTATTTCACAATCTGCTCAGTTACTGGGATTTTCACGCACAACCATTTCTATGGTTTACAAAGAATGGTGTGAAAAAGGAAAACATCCAGTATGTGGCAGTCCTTGGGGAGAAAATGCCTCGTTGATGCTAGAGGTCAGAGGAGAATGGGCCGACTTATTCAGGCTGATAGAAGAGCAACTTTGACTAAAATAACCACTCGTTACAACCTAGGAATGCAGCAAAGCATTTGTGAAGCCACAACACGCACAACCTTGAGGCGGATGGGCTACAACAGCAGAAGACCCCACCGGGTACCACTCATCTCCACTACAAATAGGAAAAAGGAACAAATAGGAACAATTTGCATGAGCTCACCAAAATTGGATAGTTTGTCCAAGACTGGAAAAATGTTGCCTGGTCAGATAAGTCTCGATTTCTGTTAAGACATTCAAATGGTAGAGTCAGAATTTTGTGTAAACAGGATGAGAACATGGATCCATCATGCCTTGTTACCACTGTGCAGGCTGGTGGTAGTGGTGTAATGGTGTGGGCGATGTTTTCTTGGCACACTTTAGGCCCCTTAGTGCCAATTGGGCATTGTTTAAATGCCACGGGCTACCTGAGCATTGTTTCTGACCATGTCCATGCCTTTATGACCACCATGTACCCATCCTCTGATGGCTTCTTCCAGCAGGATAATGCACCATGCCGCAAAAGCTCGAATCATTTCAAATTGGTTTCTTGAACATGACAATGAGTTCACTGTACTAAAATGGCCCCCACAGTCACCAGATCTCAACCCAGATCTATCAAGCGATAGAGCATTTTTGGGATGTGATGGAACGGGAGCTTCGTGCCCTGGGTGTGCATCCCACAAATCTCCATCAACTGCAAGATGCTATCCTATCAATATGGGCCAACATTTCTAAAGAATGCTTTCAGCACCTTGTTAAATCAACTAAACATAGAATTAAGGCAGTTCTGAAGGCGAAAGGGGGTCAAACACCTTATTAGTATGGTGTTCCTAATAATCCTTTAGGTGAGTGTGTATACACATACATACACGCACGCACGCACGCACGCACGCACGCACGCACACACACACACACACGCACACACAAGGCCTGAGTGATCCTACTAATATACTAATTTTACCAACACATTACATTAAATAAAAACACTGCATGTCACATTCCGGTATTTCTTTGTATCTAGGTCCTGGTGGCACACAAACATAAAATGTGACTGGTTGTATGCAAGGGTGATCTCATATTGACAAAAACCAACTGGAGTCATAAAGTTACTAGGTGGTTGCTTTCATATTCTTTCTTGCAGTTGTGGAACCTGAGATTGCGAGTAACCCGGTTTGCAACCGTTCCGCAAGACAAGCAAAAATCTTGTTTTTTACTTGATAAACAAGCGCGTCTTGATATAGTACCAAGTATCATCAAGTATTATGTGGCACATAATTTTGTTTTGACGCCAAGCGTCACGTGATCACAACACTCGCATCTCTTTCACATGCTGTGGAGTTGTCTCCCATGTTGCCCTCAGTGTGCATCTCTCACTCGTATAGTCAACATTCCTGCACACGTGTACTGTTTACTATAACATTGTGACCGCGTGTGTGCATAAAGCACCTTTATTTTGTGTTTGTGAAAGTCATCCTGAGTTTTCATTATTTCTTATGCAGTAAATTAGCTTTTTTGATATACAAGCATGCCTTCAGAATGAATTATGCATGTGTGTGTATGTGTGTGTGTGTGTGTGTGTATGTGTATATATATATATATATATATATATATATATATATATATATATATATATATATATATATATATATATCTTTTTGATTCTCTTACTCCAAAGTGAGATTTTCCCTGTCATATATGTTTACATTTTTCAGTTTTCTGCTATTATTTTTCTGTTAGGTTGTTTTTGTTGTGCCATGGAGACTGGAGTTCGAATTTACAATGTGGAACCCCTCATGGAAAAAGGCCACCTAGGTAAGTTTCTCTATTCAGCCAAAGTTTCCTTCCTCCTTCTTTCTTTCTTTTTTTCTTTCTTTTCTTTATTTAACATGTTTATTACTAATAATTTTGTTGTATATGATTACAGACCATGAACAGGTTGGCAGCATTAATCATTGTTCCATGCTACATCGTTCAAACCTCTTGGCTGTGGTGGGTGGGGGTGTTAACCCCAAGTTTTCAGAAATATCTGGTATGCTTATGTGAGCTGTTTGCATGTATACCTTCCGATTATGAAGTTTTCAGATTTCCTAGACATTTGTATTATGTTGAATTTTTCTTAATGTAGTTTTAATCTGGGATGATGCTAATGAGGTCAGAGATGCCAAAGATAAATTGGTCCTAGAGTTCACATTCACAAAGCCAGTTCTGGCAGTGCGCATGAGGCATGACAAGTAAGAACAAGTCTGTTTTTGTGGGTCTGAGAGAAGACTTTTACCCTGCAATGATATAAACATGTGGTTAAATGTCTGTATTTTGTTTTATTTAAAGAATCATCATTGTTTTGAAGAACAGGATCTATGTATATAGTTTTCCAGACAGCCCTGCAAAACTCTTTGAATTTGACACTCGAGATAATCCAAAAGGTATTTTATATTTATGCTTAATTTAAACCAATATCTGTGTGTTGGTTAGTTTTTATACCTAAAGCGTTCAATATTAACTTCCCTCAGGTCTATGCGATTTGTGTCCCAGTTTGGAGAAGCAGTTATTGGTTTTTCCTGGACACAAATGTGGTAGTTTACAGTTGGTGGTAAGTAGCCAGAGCATTTTGTTCTAGTTCACATTTTATGGATTAACATACATACAGGGGAACCTTGGATTACGAGCATAATTCGTTCCGGAAAGGGTCTCGTATTCCAAAACACTCGTAAACCAAATTTAATTATCTCATAAGAAATAATGGAAACCTAAATTATTCATTCCACAGCCCAAAAAAATCAATACATAAAAACCATTAATACAAAATATAAAGTAAAAATAAAACAAATTAACTAGCACTTTACCTTTTGTTTTGTCGGGAGAATTTGCAAGGAACATCGCTAATGACACTCATGTGAGTGCATACTAACGGAATCACTGCTGTAAAGTAAAACAAACAAATGAACCCACACAATAACTTTGGAAAGAATCGGACAGATTAGAGTTTTTGTGTAGACCAGAGAGTCTCACACACACACACACACACACACACACACACACACACACACACACACACATTAAAGAACAGAGAGTGTGTGTGAACCAGCACAGGGTCAAATTACGCGCGCACACACACATAAGCTCACACAGGCTGGAACAGAGATGGAGAAAATTTATCTTTAACCTCTGTAATGAGAATTTCTTTTGCTTTACACGTGCGCTGTGAACACAAAATAAAATGTGTTTTATGATGTTGATTATACCAGTAAGAGACTAGCACTAAGACCCAGCAGGGAAGACGATTACCCACAAATTCGTAGCACGAGAGAGAGAAAAACTGTTGGCTCAGTTGTGATCATGTGATCAAAACAAGAAGCGCATATGTGATACATGATACTCGGTGCTTGTAAACCAAGACAATGCTTATTTTAAAAATATTTATTAAAAATCTTTGCTCGTCTTGCGTAACACTCGCAAACCGCGTTACTTCTATTTTGAGGTTCCACTGTATGTAATTGTGTTTTTGTAGTAGTGATGGATAATAAAAGAAAAAAAATCTTTGACGATCAGCTTGAAGGATATAATTATTCCAGATGGCAGCATCCTGTACAGTCGTACGGTTTTATAAATATTTGGACATCGATAAAGTTTTTATTTCAGCAGTCTACTACAGCGAATTTCAGCTGAGCTTAAATAATGAATATGAGCTCAACGTTTCATCTTAAATTTGAGAATATTTCTATTTGCATGAGGTGAATAGTCTATAAATTGAAAACAAACACTCACCCTGTTTAAGGGACCAAATGTAATTAAATAACTGACTGCTTAGCTGTTCCGTGGGCAGGTGTGTTTCCCCTTATTATTTAAATTTTACTGTTGCATTGATGTTGCTTTTATCTCTGAATAGGCAGTCATTGTTGTGATGAAAAATAAAGCCATAAGAGAGAAAAATATTGGCAGTAAACATTTAGCATGTTGCTTATAAAGTGCTCCCTTGAGCTCAGGAATGCTATCAGAAAGACCATGGAAACAACAGGAGAAGGTGACGGAAGAATTCTCTCCTTGTTGAAGAAAAACCTCTTTAAGACAGTTTGCCAGATTGAAAACACCTTCCAGTTGGTAGGGCTATCTGTGTGAAAGTCATCAAGAGAAGCCATTATCCCATTACCTGAATAAATAATATGGGTTTACACAAGTCAAGGTTACCTGTAATCTCCCCGTAAAGCAAGACAATTAAATTAATGTTTCCAAAAATCATAATATATATCTTCTCCTCTTTGTTTTTCGGCTGTTCCCTTGTAGGGGTCGTTACAGTGAATCATTCACTTCCATCTAACTCTATCCTCTGCATCCTCTCTTCTCTCACTGCATCCATAAATCTCCTCTTTGGTCTTCCTCTAGACCTCCTGCCTGGCAGTTCCAACCTCAGCAACCTATTACCGATATATTTACAGTCTCTCCTCTGAACATGTCCAAACCACTTCAATCTGGCCTCTCTGACTTTATCTCCAAAACATCTAACATGGGTTGTCCCTCTGATGAACTCTTGATCCTATCCATCCTTGTCACTCCCAAAGAGAACCCCAACATCTTTAGACCTGCTACCTCTAGCTCTGCCTCCTGTCTTTTCTTCAGTGCCACTATTTCTAAGCTGTAGAGCATCGCTGGTCTCACCACTGTCATGTACACTTTTCCTTTCATTCTTGCTGACCTATTCTAACCTGCCTGTACCCGCCTCTTCACCTCCTTTATTGTGTAGACTCCTGGGCTTTCTCGTTCCACCACCAAGTCTCCTTGTTCAATTTTCCCTTTTCTGACGATACCCCAAGTACCCTCCCACCTGTCTCCCTGATCACATTAGCTGTAGTTGTCCAGTCAACTGGAAGCACCTCCTGACCACCCAGAGCCTTTCTCAACTCCTTCCTGAAAACTGCAAACAGTCTTCCTTTTTCAACTTCCAGCACTTTGTCCTCTGCTCTGTTGTTTGTTCTCTTCACCTTCCTTACCACCAGGGTCATTTTACACACTACCATCCTGTGTTGTCTGGCTACACTCTCCCCTACCAACACTCTGCAGTCACTGATCTCCTTCAGATTACAACGTCGATACAAGATGTAGT
Source organism: Clarias gariepinus (assembly GCF_024256425.1). Taxonomy (NCBI): domain Eukaryota; kingdom Metazoa; phylum Chordata; class Actinopteri; order Siluriformes; family Clariidae; genus Clarias; species Clarias gariepinus. Next base: position 10,194,019 of record NC_071116.1, on the reverse strand, counting down.
CCACCTGCCTCCTGCCTCTTCTGAAAGAAAGTATTTACTTTTCACATTTCCATCCTCTTTGCAAAGTCCACCACCATCTGTCCTTCTACATTCCTTTTCTCAAGACCAAACCTGCTCATCACATTTTCATTACCTCTGTTCCCTTCCCCAAAATGTCCAACTCTCTTGCCTTCCCTGTCATAGTCCCAACATTGAAAGTCCCTATCACTTCTAAACTCTTGCCTTTCCTTTTCTCTCTCTGCTTTCAAACACATCTTCCTCCTTTCCTTTTTCAACCAACAGTAGCCCAATTTCAACCTGCACCCTGTAGGTCAATAGCACCGGTGGCGGTCTTTGTTAACCCGGGCTGGGACCGCTCCAGTATGAAAGTGATATTTGTGATTCGAATCATTAATTTGGCAAATGTTTTACGTCAGATGCCCCTTATGACACAACCCTCAGCATTTATCCAGACTTGGGACTTGCACAAGAAGATAATGGATTTTGGTCTTCACAGGTGACACCCAGGGTATATTAGGCTTTTTTTTTATTTAGCCCATTCACAAGCATATTGGTTAAATGAAAATTTAACACAATCCTAGGCAATGTCGCCTTCTTCTCCACACCACTTTGTGCTATTTATATATATATATATATATATATATATATATATATATATATATATATATATATACAGGGGTTGGACAATGAAACTGAAACGCCTGGTTATGTCAGCATACTACCAAGAAGCTGACATTCCTATCATTCCCAAGACGAATTGATGCTGTATTGGCCGGAAAAGGAGGCCCTACACCATACTAATGATTTATTGTGGTCTAAAACCCGGCGTTTTATTGTCCAACCCCTGTATATTTACAGTATATACTGTGTGTATATATAACCTTCAATATACTGAATATGATTCTTTTTTTTTTTAACTTTCAACTTTTTGTTTATCTTTTCTTTGTAGGAGCTTTCTAACACAAAACCCGGCACATCATCTGCACCATTCACTATCAATGCTCATCAAAGTGAAATCGCTTGCTTGGCTCTAAACCAGCCTGGCAGTGTGGTAGCCTCTGCATCACAGAAGGGTACTTTGATCCGTCTCTTTGACACTACCACACGTGATAAATTAGTGGAACTACGAAGAGGGACTGATCCTGCCACATTATACTGGTGAATGTTTTTGTAAACAGACTAAAAGCATGTACACATTAAGTTATGTACACATAGTGTCATGCAACATATAACTTGGACATCAGTTGTAGCCACAGAATTATGTTTTTCATGCACTTGTGCTATTCATGAGAATTTAGTTTGTCATGCTGGTTAGGGTATATTTTGCCTTAAACAGAGTTATGTTTAAGTAATGTGCAAGTCTGACCTTAAATTGAATTATATTTTCTTGCCTAATATTGGATTAGATAATCTGATGGGTAACAAAAATAGGTCACAATGAAATTTATGTTCTGGACCTTGCAAAAAAAATAAATAAATAAATCAATCAAATGTGAACTACACATTGAGACTAAAATTTACTACTTAAAAACTTTCCTTCATGAATTGCCACCATGTATTGGTAAGGACATTTGTGTACCCAACTGGTCCTAAAAGCCAAGGGCCTGGCCAGGCAAAGGAAGAAGACTTCAGCTTCTGGATATAAAGATATCACCCGAACACACGTGCATCTGCACAGCATGAACTCTGGAAACATTCTGCTGCAGAGGGGCTCGTCTCTGTTCCAAACTAGACTTGCCCTGGGTAAAAAAAAAAAAAAAAAAAGATGTGGGCATATGTGTGTTCACATATTTTCCGTTTGGCAGTGGTATGTTGAAGCTTACACTCATGGTAGTACCAAACACCTTTTACAGCTTAATTATAGACTTCATTGTGTTTCTAACACAGCAGCAGCATTTATTCTAGGCTAATTAAAGTTTGTAGAACAGATTCCAGGTGATCGAGGTGATTCATTTCACCTGATTGAATAAACAAGTGCTGTTCTTGAAATGCAGATGTGAGTGTGTGGGTGTTTGCGTGTAAATGCTTTTAAAAGTGCAAACCCTTTTGAAAAGTGGTTACTCTTTTCTACACCCACTGTAAGATTGTCGGTTCCTGTTGTAGTAAATCCCTGAAACAATTGGTGGACACTGGGGTAAAGGAATCAATCTATCAGGGTCAAGCATCAGTGTGGTTAGTTTGTGGAACACCAAAAGCAGCTGACAGATACTGGTAGGCCAAGCGGGTAGAGGCAGTTGCAGAAGCAAAAACGTGGGTGGGAAGAATTTGGTGAATCTTTCAGTTCTTTCAGCCCTAATTCTGTCAAAAGGAGGATTAGGAAGCAGGGCTTTGTCCAGGTTTTTCATAGCAGGGATAAAGGAACTGTTGACCTCTGGGTATTTAGGTAAAAAGTAGTTAGAGCACTTTCTTCATTGACTTTGACAGTCATTTTAAGAGACGGCTTTGAAGACATTTAAAGTGGATATTATTGGGATGTCTTGGTTGACATGACTGTTCAACATTGTGTTAAGGTTGGGACAATTGGATTGACCAATTCCAAATCAGTGGGTGAAGTTCTCAGTTGGGTTTTCCCCTTTAGGCTGGGAATGAGAAACTACTCCAGCCACAGAGGAATTGAAATATTTTTGAATCTTTTTTACAAATTGTTTTACAAGAGTGTAGAGTGGCATGATGCATTCATAGATGGATTTGTGTAGTGTCAGGAGTTATGCTGACTTTGTACTTGTCTATTGTTGGTAAGAGAAAGCGTGTAACACCAAAAAAAAAAAAAAAAACCCATGAAAGAAGAAATTAACTTCTTTCATGGGTTGAAAGGGTGAGGTCCTTCATATGCTGAGGAAATAAATGTAGGGTTGTTGTTCCTTTGACACACCAAGACTAGATAGAGAGATTTTATTTATTATCTGGCCTGTACCTGATAAAAAAAAATATGTCCAAGTGTCCGTGTGGAAGATCTGGATGAGGTGGCTGGGGAGAGGGAGGTGACTTTGCCTAGACTCCAGTCCCAGATATACAAAAGCAGAAGGATGAATGTTTAAATATGTCACTATAAGCACTTCATTGGAAACATCTGTATGTCTATGCTTTCATGCACTCATCTCATCAGCCAATGTAGATATAGGACACTAAAAAACAAACAAACACAAAAAAACTTGGGGGAGTGAAAAATTAACATTCGGTACAATTAGATAGTTGACTTCATTTTATTGCCACATTTTTTTTATTTGTTGAGCCTAGACCTGACCAATGTAAGTTACCCAAAATCATAACACTGTCTCCAGAAGTTACAGTGACCACTATGCATGATAGGTGCATCACTGCAATGATTGTGCAAGAATTGGCTGCCCACTCAGGATGTTGCCCATAAGTTGATTGACAGCATGAGGTCTTGAAAAAGAATACTGCAAATACTGACTCCTTACATAAACTTAATGTCATTGTCAGTAAAAGCCTTATGAACACTTATGAAATGCTTGTAATTATACTTTGGCTTAAATAGTTGATATACTAATCAAAAGGATCTAAAAACACTAAAGCAGCAAACTTTTGCTCACAGCTGTATTTTGTTAACAATTGACAGCTAATGGTGGGGTGGGAGAAGGTAATTCTGTATTCTAAAATAGCATTTACTGTCTCCCAATTGTTTTTTTTAATTAAAGACAAGTGAATATGTTTAAAGACCGTGGTTTATAGAATGTTGAATGCCCCTCTCAGACACAGCTGCTGAAGTAGCCTAATTTTAACTGAGAGCAAATAACATTTCTTTAATACTGAATAAGTCAACTTCTATTTGCTAGTACTGAAGTAACTTTAAATTAGATTTACAAGGTATTGAATACTTAGACAAGATTATTACCTTAAAACATTACTAGTTTTAAGGTAATTTAATTTAAATATTTTCCTATAACAAAAATATAGGTATTGAACACAATTGTGGTTTTCAGAATTATATATTTTAAGATCAAATTAAATTTGAGCTGTAGTGTCAGATGATTGATTGTCTGTTTAACGCTTTTTTACAGCATAAACTTCAGCCATGATTCAGCCTTCCTTTGCGCTTCTAGTGACAAAGGCACTGTTCACATTTTTGCACTGAAGGATACAAGACTTAATCGGCGCTCTGCGTAAGGCCTACAGTAACCCTATACAAGCAAACATTTTCTAAAAAAAAAAAAAAAACTTGCTTAACTAAATGTAAAATTGTAAACAAAGTAACAATGTTTTCCATTTCAGTTTGGCTCGGGTGGGAAAAGTCGGGCCAGTTATTGGACAGTATGTAGACAGTCAGTGGTCTCTGGCTAGTTTTACTGTGCCAGCTGAATGTGCTTGCATTTGTGCATTTGGGAAAAACACATCCAAAAATGTTAATTCTGTCATTGGTAAGTCAATTTTCCAAAGATAAATTCCTGTATTATTTATCTCTAACAGATTAAGTTCGAAAATAAATCTCCATGTTTTAAGTTAAAATGTTTTTCTTCTCTTTCAGCTATATGTGTTGATGGGACATTTCATAAGTATGTGTTCACTCATGATGGAAACTGTAATCGAGAGGCTTTTGATGTCTATCTTGACATCTGTGATGATGATGATTTCTAAAGAAGAAGTTCATATTGTGTTTATTTTATTAAACCTAAGTTTTAAATGTCTGGAGGTCATGACAACAGGTCATGAGAACAAGACTTCTTTTTGTTGATTTGAATTTTTTGCTACTTGGACTTTTTAAAATTTAAACCATTTGAATAAACAAAAGGAAGTCCAGTTGCCAACATTTCCTGAAAACACCTGAAAAATAAAGTTCAAGAATTTTACCTGGATGATAGAGAATCTGCATAGACATATTGAATTTTAAATGTTTAATGGTTTATATTAAAAAATAAAGGAAGTTGTGCTTGCTAAAATTAGCTTAGTGAAAAGTAAAATACATGTATATTGTTTTACCGTGATCTGTAAACAAATCTAAGGCAATTTTTACAAGGTAAGCAAAAAAATATTTCAAAAACCACTTTATGTAGTGGGTAAAAACATGTGCAATTATTAAACCAGATTTCTTCATGTTACCTGACTTATATGCTATCTCTTCCGAAGTCAGTATTCTATGTTGAGGACTATCTTATATTTAAGGGAAGTGCATTATGTGTCATCTATGAATCATTATTTACAGTGGATATAAAATGTCATACCATACCTGTTAAAATTGCAGGTTCTTGTGAAAAAATAAAATATATAAAAAAAAGGTCAATAATGTAAGATCTTTTTTTTTTTACTTTTAATTTGATGCAGCAAACACCAAAATTTAAGTAAAAAGTATTTTATGGAACTGTGGAATAACCTAGTTGCGTAAATGTGCACATTCCTTTATAATATGACTGGTTCTCAGAGTTGACCACTCATAGTCAAACTTATGGTTAACAATAATTATCAAACCTCAGGTATAAGGCCAAAAACACATTGGTTTTAACATGATCATAAGTTAATAGTCCAAAATATTTGCCCCATATAGGTTTCTTTCATTAACTTGGCTCACTGATTAATCTACAGTAACCATTTTATAAATTTTTATGTTTCTATGTTTACTATATATATTTTGTTCCGGAAGCGGGCTCATATTCCAAAATGCTCCCAAAATTTTCCCATAAGAAATAATGAAAACTTAAATTATTCGTTCCACAGCCCAAAAAAATAAATACATAAAAATAATTAACAAAAAATATAAAGTAAAAATAAAACAAATTAACCTGCATTTTATCTTTAAAATAAAAATAAACCCCGACAGATAAGTGTTTCCGTTCAAGTGTGTGTGTGTGTGAAGCCCATCCCGTCCCGAGAGAGAGTATGAACTGGCTCGGTGTCAACTTACATGGTGCACACACATAAAAAAGGCTGAGGGAGAAAATGGATTTTTAACCTTCTAATAAGTCTTTATTACACAGTAAACCTTTTTTTATTTCAATTTCACATAAACACACATTAACGTAAAGACTGAATTAATAATATTTTCATTTAATTTAAAAATAATACATTTAATCATTGCATCAATCAGGGATCAGGAAAGACATGCATCCAAACACTTTTGGCACGCACTTCTAGATGTCTGTAAAGTCTTTAAATGACAACTAAAAACATATCTGTTTCTTCAGTACTTGGACTAATCCCCCAAATAAAAAAAAATAAAAAAGGAAATCCTATTCCCAACAGTGTTTGACTGAGGGCAAGACTGATTCTATTTAATGATGGAAACTTTTTTTGAAAATGTTTTTCCTCAACATTGGGATAAGTGAAACTATTTAAGCCAATCAACTGAATTGGTCATAGTTACAGACTATACAAGATATTCCTTATATTTATCATCTCTTGCTGTTGTTACTGAAATCATGGCTGTTTGTGAGGGTGCATAAAAAAATGAATTATCATCTGTCACATTGTCACTTACTAATTCAAATCTAGATATAATACTATTTAGTACTTAATCTAAAATCTATAATTCTCACAATGCTTAATGTCACCAAATGCTGGATAGTTCTGTCATCCCACAGACTAGTCACTTTTTAAAGTATGAATATATACTTATTCTGTTTGCCTACTGCATATTAAATCATAACCTGCTGGGATAAATTCTCAATACATTGTCTAGTAGTTAATCATAGATCCCAAATTGGATTGTAGAGTGCATCCACAGATTTAAAAAAATATATTTTTTGTCCACAAGTTGACACTGTTTTTTTATTACATAAACATCTATACAGGATGCAATATTTCTACAATATATGTTAATTAATCTTCTACAATATATGTTAATTAAAAGATAATTAAGTGTAGAACTGGGTGTATCTTGTCAGCATGTTCCAAAGGTTTCACTACAGAGCTGGTTGTCCAAATGCTTCCATAGTTTCCATCACAAGCGCTAAGTGGTCTAAAAAGGAGCCTACTGACACGCGAAGACTGCGAGCTTCAACAGCATTCCATTTTCTGAAAAAGCAATAGAAAGCTTCAGTTTACACATAATATCAATATTGAAAAAAATATCAATTAATAAATATAAGTAAGCTTAACTAAATTTAAAGATATATGACAATGTGAACCCAAGCATTATTAGCACACCTTATAAAGGATCAACAAAAACAAATGTAAGAATTAACCCAAGATTTCCACTCACAAACAGAACAATGTTTACACACAAACACTATATATATATATATATATATATATACACACACACACATTCACCTAAAGGATTATTAAGAACTCCTGTTTAATTTCTCATTAATGCAATTATCTAATCAACCAATCACATGGCAGTTGCTTTAATGCATTTAAGGGTGTGGTTTTGGTCAAGACAATCTCCTGAACTCCAAACTGAATGTCAGAATAGGAAAGAAAGGTGGTTTAAGCAATTTTGAGCGTGGCATGGTTGTTGGTGCCAGACGGGCCGGTCTGAGTATTTCACAATCTGCTCAGTTACTGGGATTTTCACGCACAACCATTTCTACGGTTTACAAAGAAGGGTGTGAAAAGGGAAAACATCCAGTATGTGGCAGTCCTTGGGGAGAAAATGCCTCGTTGATGCTAGAGGTCAGAGGAGAATGGGCCGACTTATTCAGGCTGATAGAAGAGCAACTTTGACTGAAATAACCACTCGTTACAACCTAGGAATGCAGCAAAGCATTTGTGAAGCCACAACACGCACAACCTTGAGGCGGATGGGCTACAACAGCAGAAGACCCCACCGGGTACCTCCCATCTCCACTGGTGGTGGTGTAATGGTGTGGGGAATGTTTTCTTGGCACATTTAGGCCTCTTAGTGCCTATTGGGCATCGTTTAAATGCCACGGGCTACCTGAGCTTTGTTTCTGACCATGTCCATCCCTTTATGACCACTATGTACCCATCCTCTTATAGCTACTTCCAGCAGGATAATGCACCATGTCACAAAGCTCGAATCATTTCAAATTGGTTTCTTGAACATGACAATGAGTTCACTGTGCTAAAATGCCACAGTCACCAGATCTCAACCCAATAGAGCATCTTTGGGATGTGGTGGAACGGGAGCTCCGTGCCCTGGATGTGCATCCCACAAATCTCCATCAACTGCTAGATGCTATCCTATCAATATGGGCCAACATTTCTAAAGAATGCTTTCAGCAAGTGGCAATCAATGCCACTTTCGTGGCATTGATTGTTGAATCAATGCCACGTAGAATTAAGGCAGTTCTGAAGGCGAAAGGGGGACAAACACCGTATTAGTATGGTGTTCCTAATAATTCTTTAGGTGAATGTGTGTATATATATATATATATATATATATATATATATATATATATACACTGTATATATAGTACAGGCCAAAAGTTTGGACACACCTTCTCATTCAATGTGTTTTCTTTATTTGATCATTTACATTGGTAGATTCTCACTGAAGGCATCAAAACTATGAACACACAAAACACATGTGGAGTTATGTACTTAACAAAAAAAAAGTGAAATAATTGAAAACATGTTTTATATTTTAGTTTCTTCAAAATAGCCACCCTTTGCTCTGATCACTGCTTTGCACACTTGGCATTCTCTCGATGAGCTTCAAGAGGTAGTCATCTGAAATGGTTTTCACTTCACAGTCTACACTTTTTACATGCCTTATCAGGGTTAATTAGTGGAATTTCTTGCTTTATTAATGGGTTTGGGACCATCAGTTGTGTTGTGCAGAAGTCAGGTTAGTACAGAGCCGATAGCCCTATTGGACAACTGTTAAAATTCATATTATGGCAATAACCAATTAGCTAACTAAAGAAAAACGAGTGGCCATCATTACTTTAAGAAATGAAGGTCAGTCAGTCCGGAAAATTGCAAAAACTTTAATTGTGTCCCCAAGTGGAGTCGCAAAAACCATCAAGCGCTACAATGAAACTGGCACACATGAGGACCGACCCAGGAAAGAAAGACCAAGAGTAACCTCTGCTTCTGAAGACAAGTTCATCCGAGTCACCAGTCTCAAATATCGCAAGTTATCAGCAGCTCAGATCAGAGACCAGATAAATGCCACACAGAGTTCTAGCAGCAGACCCATCTCTAAAACAACTGCAGATCTCGCAAAATTTCAAAATCCCTGATAGCCCTTCAGGCAGGCACTCTTTAGTTTTTGGTAGCCCAAAATAAATTAAAGTGGCCCAAATAAATGTATAATATTGTAAAGGAAACCAAAAAAATTGTTAAAATACAAATTACAACAACTTTATAAAAATTTAAATCATTAATTGTAATATTTAGTTCTAATTGAACAAAAGATTTTATGAACTTGTAAGAACTGTGTAGAACATAAATCAGTTTGTGGCAGATTTCTGCAGAATTTCAGTCACAGATGAGTAAATGCCACTCGACGTTGCTTTTTGAGGTTTCAAAGACTGCTAAATTTTGACAGTGGTAGTTTACTCATTGCAACATAATACGCTGTTCTAAACTGCTTTTTCAGGACTTCATTGTGCTTGATTTATTTTTTGTATGTTTTTTGCAATTGGTGTTTGTTCTGGGAAAGATGCTGCAGACTGAGCACCAAAGCATGTCTTGTGATGCAGAGATTTCTTATGGGTTCTGATGAGGTCTTTCCTAAAAATTATTGGTCCCAGTAACAAAGGCGCTTGTCGAGTCAGAAATTTGAGGGAAACTCATGACACACCCGGCAGAATATTGTTATTTAGCTTGTCATATTCAAGCCACAGAAATTCTTTTGTCCATGAAACCAAAAAGCTACGCTTTCTTTTTGCCTCATGTCTGATTTGTCATAACTTTTCCGCTTTGTGATAGGCTTTTGTTTGGCTGTCCCCTCTTCACCCTGACCTGTCTTATTTGGCTTAGCAGAAATAAAATACCCGCGTAAATTTTTACACATGCATACATTAATTTCTGTGGGCAATCAACCTCTATTACATGTTTGAGCTTGCGGCGGGAGATTTCACTTTTGAATACTAAGCTAATGAGTGATTAGACGATGTCAAAGGGAATTGGTGCGCAATTAATCCGTCACTGACCAATCAGTACTGCCACTCTCTATACACAGTACGCACGATCGCAAATTGAAGGTAAAAAAGAAGCGCAAATTCAAACGCGATTTTAATATTTCACATATTGACAGTAGCTCATCGATGCCCGAAAATGACAATTACCCAGCTACATTTGCAAAAGAATGCAAAAGCATTGACAAATATGTTTCTTTCCCATGATAGCCCAACGGGCAGGGCTGAAATAGATTTTGGTAGCCCGACTGAAAGACACAATAGCCCCGGGACGCCAGGCTAGCGATTTTGCGAGCCCTGAACTGTTAAGAGGAGACTGCGCGAATCAGGCCTTCATGGTCAAATAGCTGACAGGAAACCACTGCTAAGGAGAGGCAACAAGCAGAAGAGATTTGTTTGGGCCAAGAAACACAAGGGATAGACATTAGACCAGTGGAAATCTGTGCTTTGGTCTGGTAAGTCCAAATTTGAGATCTTAGGGTTTAGCGTATCTTTGTGAGATGCAGAAAAGGTGATCAGATGGATTCCACATGCCTGGTTCCAACTGTGCAGCATGGAGAAGGAGGTGTAATGGTGTGGGGGTGTTTTGCTGGTGACACTGTTGGGAATTTATTCAAAACTGAAGGCACACTGAACTAGCATGGCTACTACAGTATCCTACAGCGACATGCCATCCCATCCGGTTTGCGTTTAATTGGACGATCATTTATCTTTCAACAGGACAATGACCCCAAACACACCTCCAGGCTGTGTAAGGGCTATTTGACCAAGAAGGAAAGTAATGGAGGGCTGCGGCAGATGACCTGGCCTCCACAGTCACCGGACCTGAACCCAATCGAGATGGTTTGAGGTGAGCTGGACCGCAGTAAAGGCAAAGGGGCCAACAAGTGCTAAACATCTCTGGGAACTCCTTCAAGACTGTTGGAAACCATTTCAGGTGACTATCTCTTGAAGCTCATCGAGAGAATGCCAAGAGTGTGCAAAGCAGTAATCAGAGCAAAGGGTGGCTATTTTGAAGAAACTAGAATATAAAACATGTTTTCAGTTATTTCACCTTTTTTTGTTAAGTACATAACTCCACATGTGCTCATTCATAGTTTTGATGCCTTCAGTGAGAATCTACCAATGTAAATGATCATGAAAATAAAGAAATAACATTGAATGAGAAGGAGTGTCCAAACATTTGGCCTGTACTGTGTGTGTGTATATATATATACTGTATATATATATATATATATATATATAAGCCACTCTTGAACCAGAGACAATGTTAGAGGCGTCCTACCTAAGCTTAGGACAAATAGAACTGGACTGTCGCTTAGTGGGCCGGTTTTAAGATGAAAGTAAATTTTGCATTTCGTTTAGAAATCAAGATCCTGGAGGAAGAGAAGAGAGGCACAGAATCCAAGCTGCTTAGGGTGCTGGTGTTGATCCACTGTTTTTTTTTATTAGGTCGAAGGTCAGCGCAGCCATCTACCAGGAAGCTTAACACTTCATGCTTCCCTCTGCTAGCCAGCTTTATGGAGATGCTGATTTCATTTTCCACCAGCACTAGGTTAAATGTACCATGGTATCCCTGTGCTTGATTGGCCAGCAAATTGCTGAAGGCTGCCATCAGAGCAACATGGGCTTCCATAACACCTCAGCAGATACTGAACTTTGGGTTTTTATTAGTTGTACGCCATAATCATCAAAAATGACAGTTGTCTGTGTGTCGATGATATTCTGTGTGCCTATTTCATGGTTTTATTTTAAGCAAAAGGAAAGTGGGCCTGAAAAGAAAAGGCAAACTAAAATCTACATTATTACTCAGTGAAATTACTTTGGCGTGATAGTAAAATTGAATTTTTTTTAAATATAAATTGACATTGAAATTATATTTTATTTAGGGCTGCAACAACTAATCTATTAAATCACAAAAAATCGATTAATAAAAGATTTGGCAACAAATTTTATAATTGATTCGTTATGTCGCGCGACGCCGAGACATTTGATTATTAAATAAAAAACTTTAGTTCAGCACGGAGCGGAGTGAACACACTAGGTCTCCCTCGCGCACTGATGCTAGCAGACTTCGGCACCTCATAGACAGAGTGGAGGTAGATAAAAAATACAGTACATGGCGAGGGTATAGAAATCTGTGCGACTCAAGTCATTCAAGGTGTGGGAACATTTTATACTAAATGAACAGAAAAAGTGTGTTAACTGCAAAATTATGCAAAAGCGTATTATTATTATAATTATTATTATTATAACAGCTCAAGGAGCAACATGTTTGTGCACTTTCTAAAGATTTTAGTTCTGTTTTTAAATAAAAGGTTGAAAATGAATGCTTTTCTTGTTTTTTGTTATTAATCCGATTCATTGATAAATCCCAAAAAAAACTATCGATAGATTAATTCTCTTTTTCTAAAAACAGCAAACGGAATTCAGCTCCAAACAACTACAACTCCGACTCAGGTACGTTATCATGTCCAATATTCAGCTTGTTCAGTGTGTAGAGTGCAGGATGTTTAGACATTCTTCCTCCGTCGTTAGCGGTAATTTTATTTGTGATAGGTGTGTGTTAGTGAGCACTCTGACGGAGAAGATATCAGCGTTAGAGGAGCGCATCCAGACTTTAGAGAGGGTTAGAGAGTGTGAGAGCAGCGTTATTCCTGTAGCGGACAGTCTGGGTGCCACAGGCGGAGATAACCAGCCCCCGACTCCGGCATTAGAGCCCTCACAGCGGGGCGAGTGGGTGACGACTCGGCGGCATACTCGTTCAGCCAAAGCTAACGCTAAGGCTAGCCCACCGGAGCACACCTCTTCTGCGCTTCACGTGTCCAACAGGTTTGCTCTCCTCAGTAATGCACCCGCTGAGAAACCTGAAAGAGCTCTGGTTATAGGAGACTCTATAATGAGGCACGTGAAATTAGCTAGACCTTTAGGGGCACCAGCGGCAGTGGTTAGGTGTATCCCGGGAGCCAGAGCACCGGACATAGCAGGTAATCTTAGGGCTCTAGGACAGCACAGGTTCTCCAAGATAGTAGTACATGCTGGAGCTAACGATATACGCCTTCGTCAGTCAGAGATTAGTAAGAGTAACTTTATAGAGGTGTTTAAATTAGCGAAGGCGATGTCCGATGGAGTAGTATGCTCTGGTCCCATCCCAATGAGACGTGGTGACATAACTTACAGCAGGTTATGGTCGCTGAACCGCTGGATGTCCAGGTGGTGCTCCGAAAACAACGTGGGCTTTATTGATAATTGGAAGACCTTTGAGGGCAAAGCTGGCCTGTTAGGGCGGGACGGTGTCCATCCCACTCGGGAAGGTGCTGCTCTCATTTCTTGTAGTATAGCTCATAGTCTTAGAAGAGGCCTAGTTAATCGGTGACAATCCAGAGCCCAGGCCAGGGAGCAGACAGACAGGCTAAACCAACCGTCTGCTAGCTGCATAGAGTCGTCACTCAGGGTTCACTCTATTGAGACTGTGTCTGTTCCCCGAGCTAAAATCAAATTTAGAAAGACTCAGAAAGTCTGTTTTAGTAATTTAATTAGCATAAAGACCACAAACTTGGATCAGACTGAATGCGCAGCCGGCACCTCTGATCGGAAGCTAGGACTGTTAAATATTAGATCTCTCGCATCTAAAGCAGTTATAGTTAATGAAATTATCACAGATCAGGAATTTGATATACTCTGTTTAACAGAAACCTGGATTAAACAGGACGAGTATGTAGCTCTAAATGAAGCTAGTCCTCCTGGATACAGCTACATACACCAGCCTCGGTTAACTGGTAGAGGAGGAGGCGTCGCAGTTATTCACAATGATAATTTGACTATTGTACAAAAACACGGACACAAATTTAATTCATTTGAAATTCTTTATAGTAACATAAGTGTATTTAACTATATTAAGTCAGCTCAGTCGATCCCGCTAATTGTCATTTACAGACCTCCAGGGCCGTACTCGGAATTTCTTAGTGAATTTGCAGATTTCCTCTCAAACCTAGTCGTTTCTGTAGACAAAGTGTTAATTGCTGGAGATTTTAATATTCATTTTGAAAACCCAGAAGACCCTCTGAGAACTGCATTTATGTCTATACTGGACTCGGTAGGAGTAAATCAGTGTGTAGTAGGACCCACTCATAAAGCAGGTCACACTTTAGATTTAATAATATTATTTGGATTAAGTATAAGAAATTTATTCACAATACCACTATCTGAAGTTATCTCAGATCACTATCTTGTCTCAATTCAAGTGTGTCACAGTAATAATGTACACACAGCGCCGCGCTACCGTATGAAACGTACATTCACATCAACTACCAAACAGAGTTTTATCAGTAATCTCCCAGAGTTCCCAACTTCGATTAGATCACCGTCTGACCCCACAGAACTCGATCAGGCGACTGAATATTTAGAGTCGACATTTCGCTATACCCTAGATAATGTAGCTCCAGTCAAAAGAAAAATTATTAGAGATAAAAAACTTGCTCCCTGGTATAACGATCACACGCGCACTTTAAAACAGACCGCTCGGAAATTAGAACGTAAATGGCGTCAAACTAAATTACTAGTATTTCGAATAGCATGGAAGGAGAGCATCCTGAACTATAGAAAAGCTCTTAGTGTAGCTAGATCAACATATCTCTCCACTCTTATAGAAAATAACAAAAATAATCCTAGATTCTTATTTAATGCTGTAGCCAAATTAACCACAAATAAGACCACTGCAGAAATCTCCACAACAACATCATGCAATAGTGAGGACTTCATGAACTTTTTTAATAATAAAATTGTAAATTTTAGGCATAAAATTGAGGTTTTGAAACCGAACAATGTAATTGATGCAGATGTTAATCTAGCCATGTCAGACCAGAACCTAAAATACTTTACTCCCCTTGAAGAGAATGAACTAATTTCACTCATCTCTTCTTCAAATTCATCAACCTGTATATTAGATCCTGTACCGACACATTTTCTTAAACAGATAGTACCAGCAATAATAGAACCCCTGTTGAGAATAATTAATTCTTCACTCAGCATTGGATATGTTCCAAAATCTTTTAAATTAGCAGTTATCAAACCAATAATTAAGAAACCTGACCTCGACCCCTGTCAGCTGTCCAGTTACAGACCAATATCAAACCTCCCCTTTATCTCTAAGATCCTGGAAAAGATAGTAGCGGAGCAGCTATGCTCATATATACATAGAAATGGCATACATGAACTGTATCAGTCAGGATTTAGGCCTCATCACAGTACAGAGACAGCGCTCGTTAAAGTAGTAAATGACATTCTATTGGCCTCTGATCAGGGTTGTGTAACTATGCTTGTATTACTTGACCTCAGTGCAGCTTTTGACACTGTTGATCACGCTATTCTTCTTCACAGATTAGAAAATGTAGTGGGAATTAAGGGTACAGCCCTCTCCTGGCTCAGATCCTATCTGACCCATCGTTATCAGTATGTAGACTTAAATGGTGATTATTCTGCATGTTCTCTAGTGGAGTTTGGCGTTCCGCAGGGTTCAGTTTTAGGTCCACTGCTTTTTTCCCTTTACATGCTTCCTCTGGGCAACATAATCCGTAAGCATGGTATTAGTTTTCATTGTTATGCTGACGATACACAGTTATATGTCTCAGCAAAACCTGATGAGAAAAAACAGCTTACTAAAATTGAGCAATGTGTGCAGGACATAAGAAATTGGATGCTAATTAACTTCCTTCTGCTAAATCCGGATAAGACAGAAGTTCTAGTCATAGGACCGCATACAGCTAGGAGTAAAATTTTAGATCACACCGTAACTTTAGATGGCCTTTCTGTTCCATCAAATGCAACAGTGAAAGACCTTGGTGTGATTATTGATTCCAGCCTTTCATTTGAAGCACATGTAGATAATATTACCAGGATAGCATTCTTTCACCTCAGAAATATTGCCAGAATAAGAAATTTATTGTCGCTAAACGACGCAGAAAAACTAGTTCATGCTTTTATCACCTCTAGGTTGGACTATTGTAATGCCTTACTGTCTGGTTGTTCAGCTAGATGCATAAATAAGCTTCAGCTAGTCCAGAATGCAGCAGCGAGAGTCCTCACCAGAACCAGAAGATATGAGCACATCACCCCTATCTTATCTTCACTCCATTGGCTCCCTGTGAAATTTCGCATTGATTTTAAAATACTACTCTTGACATATAAAGCATTAAATGGTCTCGCCCCGCAGTACCTGAGCGAACTGCTAGTGTCTTACAATCCGCCACGCCTACTTCGATCAAAGGATGCAGGCTGCTTGTCAGTACCGCGTATTATGAAAAATACAGCTGGGGGCAGAGCTTTTTCTTACAAAGCCCCAAAGTTATGGAATAGTCTTCCAAATAGTGTTCGGGACTCAGACACAGTCTCAGTGTTTAAGTCCAGGCTAAAAACCTATTTATTTAGCCAAGCATTTTTATAAATAGATTTGCCATAGGTAAAGGAGCAGATCTGGGGGACTCATGGACGTAGAGTATTATGGTGAACTGGTATGTTTGGATGCTGTCTTCCTCACTCTCATTGATCACTCAGGTTTGCTGACGGTGAGGTGATTGTTTGCTTTACATGTCAGGAAGCCCTCATGTTTGTGTTTCCTTCTGGCTCTCCCTTTTAGTTATGCTGTCATAGTTAGTTCTGCCGGAGTCTCTGCTTGCACTCTACAGTTAATATACATTCACATTATACATTGTGTGACTGTGACCATACCTAACTGCCATCTCTCCTCTTCTTCTCTTCCCCCCCTCTTTCTTTTTCCTCTCTCCTCCTGTCCCCCCTTTCACTCTTTCTCTCTCTCTCTCTGTCGAGCTACACATGTCGTTCCTGAGCTGCCAGTGATCCAGACTCCCTCTGCCCTCCGGACCTGTCTGACCCATCCTGGTGCCCCGCTTCTGGCTGAAGATCTCGTCACATGGATGCCCCGTGTGTCTCTCTGGGATGTGTCTGGTGTCTGGGAATGATTCTCTCTATCTAGAAAATGGTTCTGGCCTTGACTGGTGTTGGCAACTGTTTCTCTGGGGACTTGACAGTTCGATAGTTCATGACTGGAACTTCTTACAAGTCTACCTGGGTCTTCAATAACTACCTGGACTCCATATTAACATCAATTAACATCAGCTATTATAGCTGAACTGCCTCCCACCCTACACACTGTAATAATGCAGATCATTTACTGCTTTCTGTTTCACCCAAATGAGGATGGGTTCCCTGTTGAGTCTGGTTCCTCTCAAGGTTTCTTCCTATTACCATCTCAGGGAGTTTTTCCTTGCCACTGTCGCCCTCGGCTTGCTCACCAGGGACAAACTGACCATTTTGATTCATACAAATTCACATTTCATACAAACCTAAATAATTCTTTTGACTGTGTAAAGCTGCTTTGCGGCAATGAAAATTGCTAAAAGCGCTATACAAATAAAATTGAATTGAATTGAATTAATCAATTATTAAAATAAACGTTAGTTGCAGCCCTAATTTTATTCATTGTTTCTAAAAAAAAGTGTTGATTGCACTACAGCATGTTTAAATTTGAAAATCTGAAGATGTTGATTAACAGTTTTATTGTGGCATGTATTGAAATATTCCTCCGACATGAAATCTGCAGTCTATATTACATTTAACTAAAAACACTTAAATTGCAATGTTCGGTAATAAATTATTATTGTGGTATAAGCTGTGATATGAGATGAATTCTTCACTACGACATAAAGACAACTTAAATGTTTTTTTGTCTATTTCTAACCCTAACCCTAGTTTAGCTATATTATTATTAATGTTGCTATTAGCACTAGTAGATACAATCTGCAGTAAAAAGAAACTATGAAATTCTCTTAAACTTGGGCACACACATATTTTTGCAGATTTCAGTCGAAAGGGCAACACCCATTCTCTTCTACAGTAAAAAAAAAAAAAAAAAAAAGTAAATAAATAAATAAAATCATAAAGTTATCTTTAAAAAACCTGAGTTATGATGTAGTTAATATGTTTTAAACACTTACACAGACAGTGCATTGGCTGTAGCATTCACAGTTTTTATGGTACCGCCTTTCCCTGGTTCCATATCAGGGGACAAGGACTGGAGTGCGATGGATAGTTCCTTTTGTGAAGGAAAGGGAACTTCTATAGTTCTGAGATACTGTAAAGGAAATAATTATTCTTTAACAATTACGAACAAAGTCTACACTATTAACATAGTGGCAGATTATGTTTATAACAATCCCAGTCCTGGGTCCAACTGTTTGGTCCTACTATTAGTAGTAGGAGCAAGAGCAATTTATCAACACTCTTTAAACAGGAAATGACTTCTACCTCCATCAAAATGTAAGGGAACTCCTAACTGGCTATGAGTTGTGTTTATGTTCATCTTTACACTGCTCAGCAGTAAGTCCGGCAGACTGACAAATGGCACTGATGCTTTCACAAATTGCTGTCCACTCACTTTTTATCTTTAGAGTTAAGAGTAGGGCAAATTTTTCCCTTAATTATCTCTTTACATACTACTTTCTCCACAAGAAAAATGGTCGCATCTTTCTTATTAAAGTAATTTGGATCAGATTAGGGCAATTCTACACAGCTCTATTACATGGGCTTGAAACAGTGGTGATTGGAGCAGTCTGATTAAGATAATGTCATGCAGCCAAGTCACGCACCTATAATTTTAGTCTATGTTTTTTACACGACTGGGACTGATTTCACCATTAAGATTTTTAACAGTTTGAAACTACAAAAAACTGTCAAAACTACAACACCCACTGTAATGTGTAGCCTACTTTGATTTGTTGTAGGCAGTGACTTCACACACTTTCCTAAGAGCAATCCTACTCCTTGCTGTAGGAAACTTCATAAATAACTTTCATGCCTGACTTTGAGCTAAGAATATTTTTAGTCCTAAATTAATTTTAGGAAAGATTCCTAGAAATTATTCTGAGATGCTTTGTAAATGCAGGCCCTGAAATAGTTATGGTTACATTACTCACATATGCCCCACCCCTAACCAAAAAAATAAATAAATAAAACAAATGAGGTGTTAAGATTTCTACAATTTTGAATAAATCAATTCATGGTTAAAAAGAAAAGTAATGTAAATTAATATTAATACAAATTACATGTACATCATTTGCTTAAACCTAAGATTCATTCAACAGCATTAAGATTGTCCTGCAAAAAAAAAAAAGAGGCAACAGAAGAAGTAAAAAATGCTTGATAATCGTGCTGAACTTATCTACATTGTTGTTGCATTTGATCCCTCAAAGATTTAAACAAAATTTCTATTTTTAATTAAAATATTAACATAAAAAGAGTGGAAACTGTTTTAAGCACTCATTTTATAAATACTTGGCCAATGTCAAACATTATATTGGTTATTTAATGGTGTTTAGTTTTATGTGCGAGTGTGACCAATAAGTGTCACCGTTATAGCAATTTGGAAATTGGAGTCTTTCGGCTGTTCCCTTTTAGGGTCGCCACAGCGAATCATCTGCCTCCACCTAACCCTATCCTCTGCATCCTCTTCTCTCACTCAAACTAACTTCATGTCCTCTCTCACTGCATCCATAAATTTCCTCTTTGGTCTTCCTTTAGACCTTCTGCCTGGCAGTTCGAACCTTAGCATCCTTCTACTGATATACTTACAATCTCTCCTCTGGACATGTACAAACCACCTCAATCTGGCCTGTCTGACTTTACCTCAAAAACATCTAACATGGGATGTCCCTCTGTTGTACTCATTCTTGATCCTATCTATCCTTGTCACCCCCAAAGAGAACCTTTACATCTTCGTCTCTGCTACCTTCAACTATGCCTCCTGTCTTTTCTTCAGTGCCACTGTTTCTAAGCCATAGAGCATCGCTGGTCTCACCACCAGTCTTGTACAGTCGTGGCTAAAAGTTTTGAGAATGACACAAATATTAGTTTTCACAAAGTTTGCTGCTAAACTGCTTTTAGATCTTTGTTTCAGTTGTTTCTGTGATGTACTGAAATATAATTACAAGCACTTCATATGTTTCAAAGGCTTTTATCGACAATTACATTACATTTATGCAAAGAGTCAGTATTTGCAGTGTTGGCCTATCTTTTTCAGGACCTCTGCAATTCGACTGGGCATGCTCGCAATCAACTTCTGGGCCAAATCCTGACTGATAGCAACCCATTCTTTCATAATCACTTCTTAGTGGGTTTTTGTTTGCTCACCCACCTCTTGAGGATTGACCACAAGTTCTCAATGGGATTAAGATCTGGGGAGTTTCCAGGCCATGGACCCAAAGATTCAACGTTTTCGTCCCCAAGCCACTTAGTTATCACTTTTGCCTTATGGCACGGTGCTCCATCGTGCTGAAATATGCATTGTTCTTCACCAAACTGTTGTTGGATTGTTGAAGAAGTTGCTTTTAGAGGGTGTTTTGGTACCATTCTTTATTTATGGCTGTGTTTTTGGGCAAAATTGTAAGTGAGCCCACTCCCTTGGATAAGAAGCAACCCCACACATGACTGGTCTTAGAATGCTTTACTGTTGGCATGACACAGGACTGATCGTAGCGCTCACCTTTTCTTCTCTGGACAAGCCTTTTTAAAGATGCCCCAAACAATTGGAAAGAGGCTTCATCGGAGAAAATGACTTTGCCCCAATCCTCAGCAGTCTATTTACCATACTTTCTGCAGAAGATTAAGATTAATCTGTCCCTAATATTTTTTTGGGAGAGAAGTGGCTTCTTTGCTGCCATTTTTGAAACAAGGCCATCTTCCAAAAGTCCTCGTCTCACTGTGCGTGCAGATGGCCTCACACCTGCCTGCTGCCATTCCTGAGCAAGCTCTGCTCTCGTGGCATTCCGATCCCGCAGCTGAATCCTTCTTAACAAGAATTGAACCTCTTTCCTTAAAGTTCTTGATGATCCTATAAATTGTTGATTTAGGTGCAATCTTAGTAGCCACAATATACTTGCCTGTGAAGCCATTTTTCACAGGCAAGTAGGGCTGGACAATAATTCGATATCAATATATATTGCGATAGAATTTTTTTCAACACATTTCCGATATTTCAATATACATTTGAATATATATACAGTGGCGGACTGGCCATCTGGAGTACCGGGAGTTTTCCCGGTGGGCCGGCCCAGTCAGTACACAAATATATAAAAAATGACGGAAACCATGATATTGCATCTATTTCCTAATCATATGGATGAGTGCATCGATCGCACGGACCGCGCCAAAGAGCGTGTTGTTGCAGGAGAGAGAGGTTGATTTACGACAGCTGTATATGAAGAATCAGCCTGTTCTAGTTTAAATGGAAATATATTATATATATATATATATTATATTATATATTAAAAAATATATATATGATTTTAATAGGAGGAGCCTGGAGGTGTTATAGACTTTGCAAATTCAGTTTGCAGACATCCATTGTGTGTGTCCTTGGCAGTTTTTTCCTGAGGCTTTTTAATATTGTCCATATCGATATCGGAATTATATCGTATCGACCAAAATTAAGAAATATATTGTGATATAAATTTTTGCCATATCGTCCAGCCCTACAGGCAAGCAACGTTTCTTTGCAGGTCACCATGGTTAACAATTAAAGAACAATGATTTCAAGCACCACCCTCCTTTTAACATGTCAAGTCTGCCATTCTAACCCAATCAGCCTGACATAATGATCTCCAGCCTTGTGCTCGTCAACATTCTTACCTGAGTTAACAAGACGATTACTGAAATGATCTCAGCAGGTCCTTTAATAACAGCAATGAATTGCAGTGGAAAGGTTTTTTTGGAATTAAGTTAATTTTCATGGCACAGAAGGACTATGCAATTCATCTGATCACTCTTCATAACATTCTGGAGTATATGCAAATTGCTGTTATAAAAACTTAAGCAGCAACTTTTCCAATTTTCAATATTTATGTAATTCTATAACTTTTGGCCACGACTGTACACCTTTCCTTTCATTCTCGCTATTGCTCTTTTATGACACAACACACCTGACACTTTTCTTTACCCGTTCCAACCTGCCTGTACCTGCCTCTTCACCTCCTTTCCACACTCTCCGTTGCTCTGGACCGTTGACCCTAAGTACTTATAGTCCTGCACCTTCTTTACCTCTTCACCGTTCCACTTAAGTACCTCTATTTCACACACATGTATTCTGTCTTGCTACATCTAACCTTCATTCCTCTGTTTTCCAGAGCGTACCTCCACCTCTCTAGATTTTCCTCCACCTGTTCCCTGCTCCCGCTACAAACCACAATGTCATCTGCAAACATCATAGTCCATGGAGACTCATGTTTAACCTCATTTGTCATCCTGTCCATCACCATAGCAAACAAGAAATCGCTCTTGTCGATTTCTTCTTTACAATATCAGAAGAATTCGCCCATTTCTTTCTTCACAGGCTACTCAAGTGCTTGTTCAGTCCCTTGTTATTTGAAGACTGGACTACTGCAACTCACTCCTGGCAGGCCTGCCTCTGTCCACGATTCGTCCTCTGCAACTGATCCAGAATGCAGCAGCACGTCTCGTTTTTAACCTTCCCAAGTTCTCCCACACCACCCCACTCCTCCGCTCCCTGCACTGGCTTCCTGTAGCTGCCCGCATCAAATTCAAAACACTGATGCTTGCCTACAAAGCTAAAAATGGCCCAGCACCCACTTACCTTTCTGCGCTAATTACACCACGCACTGCACCACGTTCCCTCCGATCCTCCAGCACTGCTCGCCTCATCCCACCATCTCTCAGGGATCGAGGGCGGCATTCATCCAGGCTCTTTTCTGTTCTGGCACCCAGGTGGTGGAATGAACTTCCTCTAGATGTACGTACATCAGAGACTTTGACCATCTTTAAACGACAACTCAAGACGCATCTGTTTCTCCAGTACTTGGACTAACCACCCCCCCCCCCCCAAAAAAAAAAAAAAAAAAAAAAAAAAAACTCTTCCCAGTTGTGTTGGACTAATGGCACTTAGTTATTAACCTAGTTAACCCAGTGTAAGTATGTATCCAATGATGTAAACACTAAAGCACTTTTTGTAAGTCGCTCTGGATAAGAGCGTCTGCCAAATGCCTAAATGTAAATGTAAAGAAGGGGCTCAGAGCCATTCCTTAATGCAAACCCACCTCCACCTTGAACTCTTCTGTCACACCTACAGCATATCTCACCACTGTCTTACACCTCACACTCTAACATACTTCTCTGCCACTCCAGACTTCATACAAAACAACACAGCTCCTCTCTCGGCATCCTGTCATACTCTTTTTCTAAATCTA
Source organism: Clarias gariepinus (assembly GCF_024256425.1). NCBI lineage: Eukaryota > Metazoa > Chordata > Actinopteri > Siluriformes > Clariidae > Clarias > Clarias gariepinus. Next base: position 10,170,744 of record NC_071116.1, on the reverse strand, counting down.
CAAAGATACAATGAAACTCCCTGTTACCTTCTATGTACTTCCCTACCAGCATCCTCAAATCTCAAATGTGTTGTACTCTTTCTATGCATGAAACCATATTGCTGTAACAAATACTCACCTCTGCTATTAACATAGCTTCCACTACTCTTTCCCAAAGCTTTATTGAATAACTCATCAGCTTTATTCCTCTGTAGTTGCCACAGCTTTGCACATCCCCCTTGTTCTTAAAGATTGGTACTAATACACTTTTCCTCCATTCCTCTGGGATCCTCTCACCCTCCAAAATCTTGTTAAACAGACTAGTCAGAAATTCTACTGCAATCTCTCCTAAGCACTTCCATATTTTTCATGGGTATGTCATCAGGACCAACTGCCTTTCCACTCTTCATCCTCTTTAATGCCCTCCTAACCTCACTTTTACTGATTTTTGCTACTTTCTGCGCCACAAGTCATCTCTTCTTCTCTTTGTTCTCTTCGTTGTTGTCAAGTAAACAAGTTAACACTTGAATGCAGCATGATCTAAATGGAAATACATTCACAAAAAGTGAATTGCAAGATTTTGTGTATGTATAGATTCAAGATCTCGATTTTTTTTTTCATTAATTATGCAACCCTAATGCAGATGAGGGTACCTTTTAGTGCTGGGCGATATGACCTCAAATTATGATTAACTGAACATTTTACCTCGATTATAATTAATTCACTTTTATTCATTTATTTTTTCCCTTTTGGTGTGTACTGTAATTATTGTCAACTTTCAAAGCTGTGATATGTTTTCCAATTAAAGTGTTCTCCTTCATGTTGCTTCCATTTTGAAGAATGGACGGGGGGAACTGGAGACACGACTACACAAGTATATTTTAAAGGGTTCAGTATATAAACAATGGCCGCACAGTGGTGTAGTGGTTAGCGCTGTGGCCTTGCACCTCCAGGGTTGAGAGTTTGATTCCCACCTCAGGTCTGTGTGCGGTTTTCTTACACAGTCCAAAGACCTGCAGATTAGGTTAATTCGTGTTCACAACACGTGGGTTGTGAGTGTATGTGTGTGCCCTGCGATGGATAGGCACCCCATCTAGGCTGTACCACACCTCATGCCCAAAGTCTCCTGGGATAGACTTCAGGCTCCAGGCTTCCTGCAACCCTGCATCAGGATAAGTGGCATAGAAAATGAATGAGTATATGAAGAACAGATAGTTTTTTAAAAAGTAACAGAATTTAATAAAAGATATAATTGACATGGGCAAGATTATGTTGATAGGAGATTCTGAATGTTTTGATTTAACTTTCGATAAATTGCTTAGCCCTAAGGCTGTTGGTCTTTCAGCAGCTCCAGTCCCGGGGTTGCCACAGCAGACCGTCCGATCCACACATTTGGCACCTGTTTTACGCCATATACCCTTCCTGGCGCAATTTATCCAGGCTTGGGATCGGCACTGCATCCTGGCTTGGGTTGGATTTAAACCCGGGCCTTCTGCACGGCAGGCGAGAAAACCACCAATGCCCAGGCTTATTGTAGTTTATAGGTGTTTATTGGTAGGTCTATCTTTGTGCATTAATTTAGCGAGATTAATGACTTTATTTTATAAACGTTTAGTGTTTTATACAACTTCCAACATATGTAAATATGATCTAAACTTTTCATACAGTAAAGATAACAAAATTTAGACCGTAAGCGTGTTTGCACGTCAGTAACATACTGTGACATTCAATACATCGCCTGTGGAAGTAGCCACTGCACCGCCTGATATCTAACTTCCATCGAGTCGTGCGAAATTTCAGTTAAACAACAGATTCATTATGCTTGACCTAAAACATACCTAGTTGTTATCCAACCGAATACGAATTTAGGATGCCATACAAAATTAATAAAGATAATAATATTGAAAGGATACAATTCGAACTGATTGTCAGAGATGCAATCTTTCACGCGTGACGTCATGGTTAAGTATAGAGAGTTAATCCTCGCTGGGTATCAGGCGTCGCTTCTTCGTCTTCTTCTCTGATATTTAACATTCGTTTGCGGCGAGTTCGCGGCACGCATGCGCAGATGGCCCCGCTATCTTCGACACGTGACTACGGTATCTCCAGTTAGACAAATTATTGTCGGCGCTGTGAAAACGGCTCTGCCATCTGCCTCGAGCTTTTACGGTATGTATTTATTGGATTTATTATTATAATTCACACAGTAACGTTGCTGAGTTGAGTCTGGCGTAATTGGGTTCTGACAGAGACATGCTCTCAGGCTTCTGAATTCACCCTGAAGTAAATAAGTTCTTCACCGCAGTCGGTTTGTTTAGGACTGAGCAACAAGGAGAGTCATACACGTGAACTTTCAATTTGCTAAGTGCATTTTAATTATCGTAATATGTTCCTGTTCTAATCATGTCATTTACCATAGCCAATATATCACCTTAGGTTTACACATGTCGTATAAAGTTACTAACTTCGTCTTAGGTCCGTTTCCTTTCAGGCTAACGTCGTATCAGATTATGCTAGTCACAGCTAAAACCAGGAATTTACATATAGACATTGACAAAGAATAACATAACACAAATGTTAATTTCCAAAAAGTCTACTTCTTTAGTGGTTTTAGGTCTTTTTTTCTGATGTTATTCTGGCATTCTCATGATTAATAATAATATTAATACTAATGTTACTTTGTCCTCAGTCAAATCGTGCAATATTACACATATGTATGTCATTGAATGTTTGTTTCATCCCACTATTACATACTTCTACACTCTTAATTCATTTTGCGCTGTCACTTTTCAGAACCACTTGCACCAATAGTTATATTACTATTTGCACTATTCCACTGTTATTACTATTTACTGTACTTATGTATACTGTTTTCACTTTATTATTATTATTACTTACTGTATATTTCAAATTTTCTTGTTGCTTGGCGGTATTGAGTATGCTTGAGACAAAAGAATTTCCCTTTGGGATAAATAAAGTTCTTATCTTATACTTAAGTATAATTACAAGCATTTTATAAGTGTCAACAGCTTTTATTGACAATTATATTAAGTTTAGGTAATCTCTTCTTTTTCAAGACCTCTGCAGTTTGCTCTGGCATGCTGTCAGCTTGGCCACATCCCACAAGCCCATAATCAGTGCTTGGAGCTTGTCAGAAATGAAAGGGTTTTTATTTGTCCACCCGCCTCTTCAGGATTGAGTTTTCAATGGGATTAAGGTCTGGGGAGTTTCCTGACCATGGACCCAAAATCCAAAAGTTTATTTATTTTTTTTTTTTTTACTTTTCGCTAAACACTGTAAGCAAATTAGTCTCAAACCCACTTATTACACATACTCACATCAGTCTCAAAATACAGTGAGTGCAAATTTGTTAAAAATTGCATCACAGCCACACAACCTGCGTGCTCACTATCAAATTGTGTTTTGAGACCTCAAGGCATTGAGGCAGTAAACCTCACCGTTTTTTATAAACTAAGTGCCAGGACGCGCCACTAAAATATTTACAAGTTTTTATCCCGTGTCTTAGCATTAATTATTGTTTAGAAATAATAATTGTTGCGGGTGTTTGAGATATGTGGTACTCAGTAAAAATATAGCTTTTTTGTTTAATTTATTGTTAAAGTTAAACTCCTATTTAAAGTGAGTTTGTATTGTTTAAATGCTGCCCTTATTTTTTTTAAGTAAAAAAAACTAATATTTCAAGGTATATGCCACATTTAATTAATCATTAAACTTTTTTAAATTATTAAAATTGTAACAAAAGTGGAGGGAAATGTAATATAGAATTAGTACACACACTTGTGAAGATAGGGTAAATTTCTCATATGCAACAAAAAAAAAACATATATTGTGGAACCTCGGTTTAGCTTTGATCCTGTAGCACTCCTCCATCTTCACAACTACAGATATCACCAATTCTTTTTGTTCTTTATTGATGGCCATGGACCATAAATTTCCACGCCACTGATCTTTTAAAGCTTGATTTTTCTGGTTGGTTAGTCTCCCAACTGGATTGCTTCCCACTTATGACCCGAATAAACTTGAGCCTTAGCATTCTGGATTGAGTCGCATTTTGCGTTTCTTGGTTTGAACGCCAGTCATATACTCACATGCTTATAGCCCAGGCTTATGGATTTAAATGTAAGCTTCAAGGTGTTTTTTTCAAAAGTGCCAAATTGGACAGATAACATGGGAGGCCTAGACTCTTTGGGCATGTAGTTTTCCTTGGCCTTAATTCTTGTATAAGGCATTTATATCACTCCTGACTCCTTTTTTTATTAAAAGGCTGATGGACTTGGCAGGTTTTATTTTCATCCGTGCTCATGTAACTAGCTACTCCGGTCTCTTTAGGAGTCTGATTGTGCTTGCTGCAGTTTTCAGGATGGTGGTCATGTTATCCATATAGTTCCTGATGCCTGCTACCCTTTCTCCTAAATGAGCCTTTACTTCATTCATTCATTCATTTATTTATGATCTGGCAACAGATTTAAGCTGCTAAACACACCAAAGTGGTTAAGTGGATCACAATGGGTTGCTCAAGCTCAAATGCTGATGTAAAGAGGATTATCGAGATAGTGACCCATAGTGATCATGGTGACTTATCCAGTCTGTGCTAACTAGATAAAACATTCTTAGCCATGTAGCAGAAGGTGTTAAAGTATATGATTGCCTTCTGGGTGAGCAGAGGTAAGCGGAAGAACCTGAGAGCATAGACAATCAGTTAGTTAGTGGGGGATGGACACATTATGTTCACGTCACATATGAATCTGTTGCCAGATAATGAATGAAACCCTGGGATGCCTGCCTTCTTGAAACTTATGTTGATAGTTATTTGTCATGAGGTCATTTTACTAACACTAAAAATATCCTCCCTTCTCCATTCAGCAAGGCAATGCCTCGAAGCTGCCTAATATTGTAGATGTTTTTCTGTTTAGAATAATTATAGAGTATGTTCATGTTAATAAAAATAATAATATGAACAAAGCTTGTAGTTTCACATATTGACTGCGATAATTTTCTTTTATTTATTTCTTTATAGCTAACTTGGGACATTATAAATAGTGACCATACTGATTTGCATTCTTAAACTTCTGTTACATATAGCCATAATTGACATGCATTCTTTACTGCCATTTATCTCCACTATCGATTATATGGCTTGTATTTGACTGGTCCAAGTAGATGTAATTGAAATGAGTTTTAACCTTTTTCCCATTCAGCTCGCAGTGGTTAGATCTTCAGTCGAACGGATCACCTTCAGTCTGTATCGCTCAAAATCAGCAGTAAGGTACGCATTTAAATGGCAATTAATATCAGAGCATGAAACTCAAGCAATTTCCACAATATTCAATGCTAACTTTTAAAGCTGTACATTACAGGTGTGAATTCAATTCAAACTGATTTAAAAGCACTAAAGTCTAATTTATTAAAAGTAGATATATCTTTTTTGTCGTTTTTTAATAAATTAATAATTATTGATAACCCTTAGGGCTCTGAGGCCTTTCTGAGACTTGCAGTGATTTAGCGTTCTTCCTAAATCTGTGTAAATTTAAAATCTTTACTATTGCAGTAGGGAAAACATTTCACTTATTTATGTAGAGCACAAACTGGGCTTTCATTATGTCGCTGATATAAATATTTTAGACTCAAGAGTGACTTTTAAACTTATGTCAATGTGCACATACAAAAAATACAATTTCAAACTTTACCAGAAAAGCAGAGAAAATAGAGAATAAACAAACCTGGCAGATTGTTTTGAACATGGA